>NW_021917312.1:0-1108 GCF_006229205.1 Suricata suricatta | reverse complement strand
TCTGGTTGCAAGTGATAGACACTGGAGCAAAAAAGATGTTTACGTGCCTGAAAAGCCCAGAGCGGCGTCCCCTCCCCCCGCCCCCCTCACACCCACAGCACCACCCATCCCGAGGCACCGCCACCTCCGCCCCACCTCGGCACCGTCACGTGGCTGTGCCCACACATCCACCCCGTCCTGTTGACACTAAGCATCGTCCGTACGACCCTCCTTTCCACTCTCCTGCCCCTTCTAAGACCCGGGGGCTGGGGGGGAAGGTGAGGCCCTCCAGTTCTCTGTGAGCAATTCAAGGAGAGCCAGAGAAATGGCAAAGGAAAGGTCTTGACATTACTTAATGTTAGCTTGAGTGAGAAAAAATCCTACTGGTTTTTTTTAGTTCTTTAAAATCTGATCTCTGGGGGCTCAGTCGGTTAAGCGTCTGACTTTGGCTCAGGTCACGATCTTGCAGTTTGTGAGTTCAAGTCCCGCGACAGGCCCTGTGCTGACAGCCGGGAGCCTGGAATCTGCTTCGGATTCCGTGTCTCCCTTTCTCTGCCCCTCCCCAGCTCGCACTCTGTCTTTGTCTCTCTCAAAAATAAATAAACCTAAAAACTTTTTTTTAACCTGAGCTTTTTACTTACTTCCTCATAAACAGACTGGTGACTAATGTAGGACCTGACAATAAAAGACATAGCTCTGGGATTTAGACAATATTCCCTTAAAAATATGTACACACACGCACACACACACACACACACGCACACACACGCCCTCTCCCACCCCTTGTGGAGCGCACGGCGCAGGCATCATTTCTAGGAAACGCCCTCCTGTCCTCCTCTTCCCCTGCGGTGGGTAGTGGCCTCTGTCCAGATTGGCTCTTGAGGCAGCCACACATGGCCAGGGCTACTTTTCAGAAGCACCAAGGACAGCTGCCATCTTGGCTGGCTGTACAGGGTCCCCACAAGGCCATGGGGACTCGATCCCCAGCTCTGAAAACTTACCCCTCAGAGGCACTCCTTGACAAAGGGCCACCCCGTCATCTCCTTCCCGGAGGCCACATTAGCAGATCGAAGACCCAAGATGTCTTGCAGAGAAGAACCCATTGGCCCCAGTGACTGGAACGGTGGCC
>NW_021917311.1:0-1108 GCF_006229205.1 Suricata suricatta | reverse complement strand
TGTGCCACAATTGCTTGTACAAACAACACTAGCTTTGCCTCAGGGTATTTGGAATTTGAGTAATTCTCAGGCAGAGGCTGCTTCCATGATTAGCTTCTGATAAAAACCCTGGGCACTGAGTGTCTAATGAGCTTCCTGGTTAGCGTTTCACACAGCAGGGCAGGGGTATGATTCCATGTGCCTCCCCTGGGACAGGACCTTCGGAAGCTTACGCCTCGTTTCCCCTGGACTTCCAAGGGTGGTCTTGGGGGCCTCTACATAACCTGTAACCTGAGATTGCGAACTGTTATGCAGACTTGGGGCAGGTTATCAGCCAAACAATTAATAGTAGTCAGCCAGGCCCTTCCGAGTATACTTGGTCTAATCCTGCCTGGGGCGGGGCTGGAGGAGGGACACAGAGCAGAGATTTGTTTGCTTATTGATGAAGGCAAGCCATGCAGGTTATGTATCCTGGGGAAGTGTATAAAGCAAATAGTGGGTCACAGGCGCCTTCCAGAATGCACTCTAGTTATCTGTGTTACTCATAAGCATGTGATGATACTTGTGCCCACACACCCATAAAGAGTCTTCTCATTTGTGTGTGGTCGGGTGCCAAGCCCTGAGGTAAAGACTCTGTGGTCCTAGGTCTTGGTCAGTTTCCCAGTGGAGGAAGTGACTACTCTTCAGGGGAAGTTGGATTGGCAGACATCTGTTGTCAAGTCCCTTCACCATGTATGTTGTGTTTCTTCCAGAGACGTGTTACATCAGAATTTTGAAAGTTATAAGCCTGAGGTACAGGAGCTGATCTGTGTGGCTGATCGTTTGGGATCGCTGATGCAGTATGAAACACCCGGCTTCCTGCCCAACAAGAGAATACACAGAGGTATCCTGAAACCATCGAACACGGGGATCTTTCTGACCCGAGAGCAAGGATCGTCAAACCATGTCGTGCTTTAAAAAAAAAAAATCATCTGTACCAACTCATAAACCTCCATTTGATTTGGACAAAACCGTAGAGATTCGTTGACACTGAATTTCTGAAAGACAGCTCCCCGCGTGGCCTTGGGGCTGTCGCCACCGTGTAGATGTAGAATACGGGTCCTCAGTCGTGGCTGTGGACCCGACAGCA
>NW_021917310.1:0-1108 GCF_006229205.1 Suricata suricatta | reverse complement strand
GTCACTCATTAGTTTTTAGATAATTGAACACTAGGATGTATGAGTTTGAGAGAAGTAAGAAGTAACTTCTATGGGGCACCTGGGTGGCTCAGTCGGTTAAGCATCTGGCTTCAGCTCAGGTCATGATCTCATGGTTCATGGGTTTGAGCCCCACGTCAGGCTCTGTGCTGACAGTTCAGAGCCTGGGGCCTGCTTCAGATTCTATGTCTCCCTCTCTCTCGACCCTCCCCTGCTTTGTCTCTCAAAAATACATTTAAAAAACATTAAAAATTTTAAAGAAAGTAACTTCTATATTTTGGACTTTCAAGGGCTGATAATAAAAAACAAAAGACATATGCCCAAATAATAAGCAAACACGTCCCTGGGCAAATGGAGTGCCCAGTGGCTTGGGCAGTAATCAGTTCACCTGCAGATCAAGTTACGGGGGCGGACTTTTCAAAGTATTAGATCTGGTCTTCCAAAGGAAGGTATGAGTTTGTAAATAGAGACCACTGGGGAAAATATTTCATTTGGAAAAACAGATTCCATGAACATGATGGGGAGATGGGTGCCTGGGCTGTGTTTTGGGAACAATCAGTCAACGGGTGGAGAGTTTAGAAAAATAGTGGGAGGTGGTTTTGAAAAGACAGATCAGGGCCGACTGTGGGGGTAGAGGACCTTGAAGGAAGTCTGGGTTCGAGCTGGGCTAGCAGGGAGCCAGGGAATCATGCAGGGTGTCCTCCTTTGTCCCAGGATGCAAGGAAAGGTCCTGCACTCTTAGACAATCACACTGGCTGGCCTTCAACCTTTGAGCCCAGAAATGCAAGCAACCCTTTTAGGCAATGGAGACCTGGAGGAGTTACTTAGCCTGGCCTTCAAGCCTCCACGTTCCCCAACCCTCCCCCAAGGTGCTACCCTCTCTGTCAGTGAAGCTAACCTGCTAGGGATGCTGGGGACAGGGTGGAAAAGGCCGAGCTTGCTCCCGGCTACCATTTTCCCCTCGGGAAAATGCATGTGCATTCTCGTCTCTCCTGCTCACTTCTCACTTCATTTCCTGCTATCAATTTTTCGTTTCTAATCAATATGTGCACAGCTCCTTCTGATGGTCTAGCTGTCCTTCCCACAGGCG
>NW_021917309.1:0-2194 GCF_006229205.1 Suricata suricatta | reverse complement strand
AATATTTTTGAAAAAAGAACCAAGCGATTGAAAGAGAAGAAAATTTAATGATGAAATTTGAATCCTTCTCATGGAAATGACGTCTTATAATACTTATATAATTCCCTAAAAGTATAAAGTGCTAGCAAGAACTTGTCATATTTGGGATGCAAACTATAATAATGAAGGGTCAGGAGAACGTGTTTTTTGGTGCCTTCCCTTTTTAATTTGTGAATTATCTGAAAGACTTGACAACCTGAGAAATACCTAGATAAAAACTTTATGCTAATTTTTAAATTATAATTATCTAGTTGTTTTTTATTATATGTGCAGGTACATACATTTATAAGGGCATATGTGTATTATTGGTATATGTGAGTGTATATATGTGTTACAGGTGTACATGTAGATGTAACATTCAGGAACTTAGATGCAATATAATTATGACTGTGTAATTGCATGCATGTGAATTATATATGAACAGCAATAATGACATGTGTGCATGTGTATTTTTGGATAAAATTTATATCTAAATTCCTGTTTCCACTAGGTATTAAATAATATAGCAAATGCTGCAAACAGCAAATAATTAATTAAAGTCTAGCAAGAGCTCTTTAACTGTGTTAAGGCCTTTGACAGCCATGCCTGCGATTGCCCACACTCATTTTCAACATACCGAATGAAAGCCTCTACAGTTAATGTGTTTGTAGGCTGATTGTCATTACGTCAGTCTTATGTCATAGTTTTGAAAAAAAGTAGGAAATGTTAAATGAGAAGGTTCTGAAGGACAAACCAGATGCCACATTTTGTCATAGGATTGTGGAAAAAAGACAATGAGATGCTGATTTCTTGGTTTGTGAAGAATTTTATTGGAGATAATAGGCATAAGAATTAGGATTTTATAAGGACATATGGTATGTATAGTTAAAGTTTAATCTTATGTTTTTTAAAAAAGTTAACTACTGGAATTTAGAACCAATTTATTTTTTATAGTTTATTGTCAAGTTGGTTTCCATATGAACACCCAGTGCTCGTCCCCACAAGTGTCGAGTGCCCAGATTTCATCCTTTCTCATTGCCAGATAGGATTCCTTTGTATATATAAATTACATCTTCTTAGTCCATTCATCAGTTGATGGACACTTAGCCTCTTTCGATGATTTGAGTACTGTTGAATGTGCTGCTATGAACATTGGGGTACATGTACCCTTATACCTCAGCACCCCTGTATCCCTTGGGTAAATCCTTAGCAGTGCTATTGCTGGGTCATAGGGGAGTTCTATCATTAATTACTTTGAGGGACCTCTACACTGTTTTCCAGAGTGGCTGCACCAGTTTTCATTCCCACCAGCAGTGTAGGAGGGTGCCCGTCTCTCCACCCCCTCGCCAGCATCTATAATCTCCTGATTTGTTCATTTGAGCCACTCTGACTGGCATGAGCTGGTAACTCAGTGTGCTTTTGATTTGTGTTTCCCTGATGCTGAGTGATGCTGAGCATAGTTTCCTCTGTCTGTTGGCATCTGGATGTCTCTTTGGAGGAAGTGTCTATTCATGTGTTCTGCCCAGTTCTTCATTGGATTATTTGTTTTTTGGGTGTGGAATTTGGGTGCGTTCCTTGTAGATTTTGGAGACTAGCCCTTTATCTGTTACATCATTTGCGATTCTCTTTTCCCGTTCTGTGGGGTGCCTATTAGTTTTCTTGATGTTTCCTTTGCAGTGCAGGAGCTTTTCATCTTGATGAGGTTCCAATACTTCATTTTTGCTCTTGATTCCCCTGCCTTTGGGATGAGTCAAGTTAGAAATCACTGCGGTTAAGGTCAAGGAGGTTGTTTCCTACTTTCTCCTCGAGGGTTTTGATGGTTTCCTGTCTCACATGCACATCCTTCAGCCATTTTGAGTTGATTTTTTGTGTATGGTGTAAGAAAGTGGTCTTGCTTCACTCTTCTGCACGTTCTTTCCAGGTCTCCCAGCACCATCTGTTAAAGAGGCTGTCTTTTTTCATTGGATAGCCTTTCTGCTTTGTTTGTCAAAGATTAATTGGCCATACACTTGTGGGTCCAGTTCTGGACTCTACTCTATTTCACTGGTCTATGTGTCTGTCTTTATGCCAATACCATAATGTCTTGATGAGGACAGCTCTGTGGTAGAGACTAAAGTCTGGGATTGTGATGCCTCCTGTTTTGGTTTCCTCTTCAATATTATTTTGGCTATTTGGG
>NW_021917308.1:0-1108 GCF_006229205.1 Suricata suricatta | reverse complement strand
CAACCCAAGTCAGTCTCTTCCTCTCCTGGATGTCCTGGCGACAGAACTCAGAACCGAGAGCTAAGAATACAGCTTCTCTTCTGGTCCCAACCTGTGGGCTCTTGAGCCAAGGGTTGCAAGGTTTTTGATGACCACGTCTCTCCCTGCTTTCCTGTGCAAGAATCTGATGACCAGAAAGACCATAATAAAGTGGAAATATGCCCTGACATAAGAGCAATTTTACTGCAACAAACGAAAGCAATAAAATTGCTCTAAGGCAAAGCAATCAACACAAATGTAGGAGCAGTTAAAACACATGAGAAACTCAGGACAACACTTGCAATGTGGTGACCTTTTTCAAAATTATAAAAATAGTAACTATCAGGGGCACCTGGGTGGCTCAGTTGGTTAGGGGCACAACTTTGGTTCAGGTCATGATCTTACAGTCCATGGGTTCGAGCCCTGTATTGGGCTCTGTGCTAACAGCTCAGAGCCTGAAGCCTGCTTCAGATTCTGTGTCACTCTCTCTCTTACCCTCCCCCACTCACACTCTGTCTCTGTCTCTCAAAATAAAATAAAAACCTAAAAAAAATTTTTTAAATAGTAACCACCAACACAGTATTCAAATTAGAAAAAAAGAAGTAACCTTATCTCTGTTTGTAGACCACATGATCTTATGTGTAGAAAACCCTAAAAATTCCACCAAAAACAACTATTAGAACTAAAAAAAAGAATTCAGAAAAGTAGCAGGATACAGAGTCAATATACAAAAATCAGTTGCACTTCTATACATGAACAATTAATCTGCAAAGAAATTACAAAAGCAATTCCATTTACAAAAGCATCAAGAAGAATAAAATATTTAGGAATTAACAAAGGAGGTAAAAGTCTTGCACAATGAAAACTATAAACATGGCTGAAAGAAACGAAAAAAGACATAAATGGAAATACATCCTATGTTCATAAATTAGACGACTTGATATTGTTACAGTGTCAGGACTACCCAAAAGATTTATGGATTCTGTGCAATTCCTATCAAAATCCCAATGACGTTTTTTACAGATACAGAAACACCTATCCTAAAATTCATATAGAATCTCAAGGATCCCCAAATAGCCAACCCTATCTT
>NW_021917307.1:0-1108 GCF_006229205.1 Suricata suricatta | reverse complement strand
AGGGTAGAGATAGAAGATCCCACAGGGTTTAGATGGTCTGTCCAACTTTACACTAATTGTGGTCCCTTTCACTCAAGATTTTGAAAATTGACTTTGGAAGCATTAATGGATTTGTTCACTTCTGGAGCCACAAAAACTAGCTTTAAGATTTTTATGACTGCCATAATTCCTATTGGACATCTCCAGGTAAAGCTTTGGATTCAGCTTCTCCATTCTACCTCCTAGTCAAAGTAGGAAGGAAGGTAGGGCAGCAAGTATCAAGATTTAGTTTTTATGACTGGTCTAATTATATAGGATACTGCTCCTGTCCTAGACACCTTTTATCCCTAACTCTATCTATAGCATTCTGCATTCCTTATAGTTCTTTTGTTCTTTATCTTCTGTCTGGCTTTTATTTCTGCAGATCCAAACTCTATCATTTTTTTTAATATTGTCATTCCATTGTTTTCCAGCCTTTAGTTAAGACTTATAAAGTGAAATATATGTTGTCTAAAATAGTTTCATAAGAATATGAAAACTTATGAAGATGTAAGTTCAATATTAACTTTAAAATTTTTTTACAGATAATTCTTCTATTTTCAAAATTTCTTTAAAGCACAACAACAGGGCATTAGCTCAAGCCCTTAGTAGAGAAAAAGAAAATTCTCGAAGGGTCACAACTGAAAAAACGCTATTGCAAAAAGAAGTGGAGAAACTGAATTTTGAGAACGCATTTCTTCGCCTAAAACTAAATAATTTGGTATGAAAACTATACTGTTTGAATTCTAAATTACAACTAAAATCTTAACTATGTTATTAAAGAGGCTCTAAAAAGGTTTTTCAAATCCCCAGTTATTGTAAAAAAGTATTGAAAGAGTATGCCATGTTAGTGGACAAACTGTTAATGCGTAATAAGTAATAAATCTTCAGTCTGCATTCTAAATGTCACTTATAGCCCTGCTAACCAGCATAATACCTTGATCAATATTTGGTTGTTTATCATTAGCAAAGCTTGGTGCATTAATACTAATACTAATACACAAAGACCGGCATAATTCCTCCAATGAAAGGCGGGGAGTTCCCAGTGTTTGTATTCTTTTTTAATCCCAGCATTTCACTGGCTACACAC
>NW_021917306.1:0-1108 GCF_006229205.1 Suricata suricatta | reverse complement strand
AGAGAGAGAGAGAGAATGAATCTGAAGCAAGCTCCAGGCTCTGAGCTGTCAGCACAGAGCCCAATGTGGGGCTTGAACCCACGAGCTGTGAGAACATGACCTGAGCCAAAGTCAGATGCCTAACCAACTGAGCCGCTCAGTGACTCTGCCTTATGCTGGCTGTTTTTCTTCTGTACTAGCGACTTGAATCCTGCCAAGAATTCCGGGCCAGTGATCATTCACGCAAGCAAGTGCGAAAAATATGGTATGTTGCTGTGAACCAGAGCCTCCCCACGGTCGGCCGAAGACTGAGTGTCGGCGCTCTGGCCCGGTCTCCCCGTGGGCCGGCGTGTGGGAGCACGAGGGGTGCTCCGTCATTTTCCTGTCTGTGCTCCGCACCCCCCACCCCCCAAGGCTTTGCCACCCCCTCCAGGGGCATCTGCTCCCATTGACGTGTGCCTAGCCTGCTGGGCGGGTCTTGGCCTCTGCTCCCTGCCTTGGGGGACCCGGGGTGAAGGTGGGCGTGGGTGTGGAGAAGGGCACGCGCCTCTCTGGTGGTGGCATGGGTGTGGAGCGGGGTGGGGAAGGGACCCCTTGTCCAGGCCGTGTTCTGACAGCCGCCCGGCTCTCTCCTGCTTCTGGAACATGGCTTCAGCTGAGACCAAGTACCCCCATGAGGCTGCGTATGATGCTTTCCTCTGTGGCTCAGGTAAGGGTCGCTGTCGTTTCATGGGGGGGGTGCTCACGCTTTATTTGGGGTGATCCCCCCACCCCTACCCCGAGGCTCTCCATCCACTTCCGGGGTGGGGGGGTTGCACGTAACCGAATGCAGCACGACTTTGCATGTTTTGTTAAGGGGAGCGGATCGAGCCTGGACGTATGTTACATCTCTAGCATTTTCTCCCCAGTTCTTTTGAAAGTGGCACATCTGCTCCTGTGGAGAGGACACGGGTGAGAGTCCTTCCGTCCCGTTATGGGGACAGGGTTCGCTGTGAGCTAAGAGTGCCCGGCCCCCGCAGCTCTCCCAGAGAGGATGCGTGCGGGACCTTGGGTGAAGACGGTCCCTGCCCAGGGCAGCCTTTCCAGCTGGTCCCTGCCCCTTGTCCCACTGATGGGAAGAGTCCCGTGC
>NW_021917305.1:0-1108 GCF_006229205.1 Suricata suricatta | reverse complement strand
TATATTTGTGGAGCTTTCATTCTGGTAAAAATAAATGGAAAGTGATCAAACAAGTAAATACTGGTATGTTTTCATTACTGACAAATGCTTTAAAGAAAAGTAAATCAGGGGAAGACCTGGGTGGGTCAGTCAGTTAAGCATGGACTCTTGATTTTGGTTCAGGTCATGATCTCATTTGCATATCAGACTGATGGTCTGGCTCTGCACTCACAGCACACAGCCTGCTTGGGGTTCTCTACCCATCTCTCTGTGTCCCTCCCCTACTCATTCTCTTTCTCTCTTTCTCTCAAAATAAATGAATAAACTTAAAAATAAAAGTCAATTAGGTGAGGAGAAATGGAATGGCTGAGGAGACGGGAGATCACCATGTGAGGATCCTCAGCAACCTCTCTGAGGGGTATCATCTGAGCAGGGGCTCTCAGAAGTGAGTGAGGGAACAGTAAGATAGAGGGAACAGCAAACCCGGCAGAGGAGCAGAACTGATGGTGATAAAGTCTAGGTATCACAGGAGAGCAGCTCGAAGGTCCATATGACTAGCATGGAGTGAGTGAAGAAGAACATGGTAGAAGCTAGGTCAGAGAGACAGGAGGGAGCCATGATAATTAGTTTGGAAGGCTCCTGGAGGTTTTTGACCCAGAGGGTGACACAGTCTTATTTATGCTTTTAAAATGTCACTCAGGTGGTTATCTATCAAGTCTGCTTTATTATGATATTTAAATATTCTATGTGTCTTTACTTATAATAGTTTTGTCTACTTAATCTGTCAAAGTCTCAGAGGATTGGGGTAAAGACTTCTTTCCATTAATTTCTGCTTTGCCTGCCATACTTTTTGTGCATTGATGCTAAGTTAGTTAGGGATAAAAGTTTCAAGCAGATTGGATCTTCATTGTGGATTGTATTTTTATTATTTTAAATATCTCTTTCTTTCCCTGTGTAATGAATTTTTTTTATTTTTTTTAATATATTTTATTTATTTTTGAGAGACACAGAGAGACAGTGCGAGCAGGGGAGGGTCAGAAAGAGAGGGGGACACAGAATCTGAAGCAGGCTCCAGGCTCTGAGCTAGCTGTCAGCACAGAGCCCGACGCAGGGCTCCAACCCACGAACT
>NW_021917304.1:0-1108 GCF_006229205.1 Suricata suricatta | reverse complement strand
AAAGTGTACTTAATGCTGAACTATATACTTAAAGATGGTTAAGATGATAGATTTTATGTTATGTATATTTCATCACTATTTTAAAAATAAACAATAACGTTATATACATTACATATATATGATACTTTTACAAAACTCACCATCATTGGAAAGACAATGGCAGCCGGAGAGGCCTTGATGACCCAGAGTAGGACAAGGCAGGTCAGCTGGATGAGGGTGAAGAGGTGCACTTTGCGCAAGGGCACGTGCCGAAGATAGATAAAATCCGGCTGGTGCTTCGCGGGCATCCCAAAGAGCTTCAGACGGTCAAAGAACTGAAAGGAGGGAACTGGCATTTATATTCAGGAGATTTCTCTGTGTCAGAAGCCTTGGTAGGCCCATTCACATCTCTTGTTTCACCTGCTCTGAGAGGCAGGTAATACTGTTTCCACTGGACAAAAGTGGAAACTGAGTCTCAGAGAGGACAGGTAATCTGGATAAGGTTGGTAAAGGACAGACTCAAAATTTAAATCCATCTGTTCTTTTTTTAAGATTTTACTTTTTTTAAGTAATCTCTACACCCAATCTGGAGGTTGAACTCACAACCCTGTGATTAAGAGTCTGTATGTTCTACCTACTAAGCCAGCTAGGCGCCCCTAAATCCATCTTTTCTAATTCTAGAACTAGAAAATATCTTTCTTCTATACCACACTGGCTCCTGAGAGATCTTTCTCAGGGAGTGTTGAATATAAAATAAGTCAGTTCCATCTTTCTGTTTAGTATCAAAACCAAATCTCCTACTTGTCCTTTGCGGAGTTTGGAGCTTTTCATTGATTATTTATGTAAAAAGATAAGACTTCATAACATTCTGGAGACAGAATATATGACCACCGTTATATTATCAAAAGGAAAACAGAGACCTCGAGAGATTGAATAACCTGCCCAAGGTCACATTAAAACTCAGGGGTTAAGAGTGACCCCCAGACATTCCATAAAAACAAAGAGGAACCAGCCACCGATAGAAGAAGAAACTAAGTTATCATATCATCCGGGTCACCCAAGTTATCAGTGACAGGCTCCGGATTTTCTCTGTGCAGAGAACTCAGAGGAATGAGTTGACAGATGGGAA
>NW_021917303.1:0-1108 GCF_006229205.1 Suricata suricatta | reverse complement strand
TCAAAAATAATATAAAAACAGGGAGGGAAACAAAACGTGAGAGACTCATAAGTATAGAGAACAAACAGAGGGATTCTGGAGGGCTTGGGGGAGGGGATGGGCTAAATGAGGAAGGGGCAGTAAGGAATCTACTCCTGAAATCATTGTGCACTATATGCTAACTAACTTGGATGTAACTTTAAAAAATAAATTAAAAATAGGTTACCCAGAAAAAAACCCTGTTTTAAAGAATGAGAAAGTGAAGACATTTTAAGCAAAGATAAATTGAGAGGGTTTACTTCCAATAGTCTAATGGATGTACTCCAGGGACAAAAAATAAATAAATAAACCCAAAAGAAAGATCTGAAATACAACAAAAAATGATGAGCAAAGGTCATCATGGTGGGCAGAATAAAGAGCCCAGAAAGAAACTCATGCCTACACAGTCAATTAATCTGTGACAAATCTTCTCCCATACACAAACATAAACTCAAAATGGATTAAAGGCCTACATATAAAACCTGAAACCACAAAAATCTTAGAAAAGAACATAAGCAGTAATTTCTTTGACATTGGCCATAGCAAATTTTTCTAGATATGTCTCCTAAGGTAAGGGAAACAAAAATAAAAAACATTAAAGTAAAACTTTTACACAGTGAAAAAAATATCAAAAAATGAAAAGGCAACCTACTGAACGGTAGGTTAAAAATTATATATCTGGGGGTACCTGGGTGCATGGGTCAGTTGGTTAAGTGTCCAATTTCTCAGGTCACGATCTCACAGTTCGTGGGTTCAAGCCCCACATTGGGCTCTTCTGTGTCTCCCTCTCTCTCTGCCCCTCCCCATTTGTACTCCGTCTCTCTCTTTCTCAAAATGAACATAAAAAAAATCTAATGACATATCTGATAAGGGGTTAATATCCAAAATACATAAAAAGCTTTACAAGTCAACAACAAAAAAGCAAATAATTCAATTCAAAATGGGCAGAGGACCTGAATACACATTTTTCCAAAGAAGACATATAGTTGGTCAACAGACACCTGAAAGGAAGCTCAAAATCAGTAATCATCAGGGAAACGCAAATGAAAACCACAATGAGAAATCATCTTTCTTTTCTTTTTTTCTGTTT
>NW_021917302.1:0-1108 GCF_006229205.1 Suricata suricatta | reverse complement strand
TCATGGGTATTGCTAAGAATATTATGCAAAAATTACATTTTATCATTTCTTTTTTTTCAGAATTTTCCTGTTTACGTTTTTTAAATGTTTATTTATTTTGAGAGAGGGAGGCCGGGAGATGGACAAAGAGAGAGGAAGAGAGAGAATCCCAAGCAGGATCCCATGCTGTTGGCACAGAGCCTGATGTGGGGGTTGATCCCACAAACCATAACATCATGCATCAGGCATGACTTGAACCGAAATTAAGAGGCAGATGTTTAACCGATTGAACTACCCAGGTGCCCCAGCATTTTATCAGTTCTAAATAAATAAGAAATTATAGCCACCTCCCATTGAATGATAAAATTATACTTCATAACTGAGCTTTCACTGTAAATGGAGTTCCACTAGCAGCAACCTGGGAATGTGTAGTGTCAGTATTCATCTAAGGTTGTCTAAAAAATTATAAAACATTCTTAGCTAGTTAGGAAATAGCACTTCAAGACAAAGTAATTTTTTAAACTTGGTTTAGCACTGAAAAAAAGAAAGTGGTCCTCATGTTAAAGAGTAATAAAAGTTTTAAAAATTTATATGCTAATATTATTCTAATATAAATCTACAATTAATTGAATAAACCTTTACTGACAAATGCTAACGTAGTGACACTAGCTGCTAAATGCTATAATCCATTCAGAATTGGCCTAGACACATATATTTAGCTCATAGGAATAAGAATGAAAGAGTCATTGTTTATAGAGACAATGTCAGTTTTAATAACCAATTTCTTGGATATTTGATGTATCTAACAGTTTTTGTCACAACACAACTTTGAATTTGGAATAATACATTGTGCTTTATTTTTATTGAAAGTACACTGATAATCTTTGAGAATTCAAATATTGTGTCTTCATGTCTGAATAATTTGCTTCTTTGACCTACATTCACAATACAGAGAAAAAAAGCATGATATGAATGATTACTTATTAATAATATAAGTTAAATTAAGCAGTGACTTTTTCCCCAAAGATGTCTTTCTTAATCATTTGATGCCTTTGCCTTCCATCATAATTGCAAAACAGATTTTCCCATTATATTCATCTGCCTCTCTTCAACCCATAATTTTCCAGTC
>NW_021917301.1:0-1108 GCF_006229205.1 Suricata suricatta | reverse complement strand
GAAGCTTCCTTTTATTTCTTCCTCTTTTTATAAAAAATGTTTTGTCTTGGAGCTCTTGTTTTATTTTAGTTAAGATCTTCTCTAGTTCAAGACACTTGTGGGTTGTTTTCTTCTGATTCTTTGGTTATTTTTTATTCTAGATTGGCTTCATCAAGGGACACATGGGTGGCTTAGTTGGTTAAGCGTCCAACTTTGGCTCAGGTCATGATCTCACTGCTTGTGGGTTCGAGCCTTGCATCAAGCTCTGTGCTAACAGCTCAGAGCCTGGAGCCTGCTTCAGATTCTGTGTCTCCCTCTCTCTCTGCTCCTCCCCTACTCATGCTCTGTCTCTTTTACAAAAATGAATAAATGTTAAAGTATATATATATATAAAAAAATCTATAGATTGGCTTTATCAGCTATTACTACTATTTCTCTCTATTGGAGAACGTTGCCAGTCTAGTTGCTGTTATTTATTTTGACCTTGATTATGCATAGTGTGGGCTGCTCTGTTTAGAATTTGCACCTACTCTGTTATAGTGTAGGTAACTTCTTGATTTGCTTCCTACTGTGTCTGTGGTTGTTTCCCAGCATGCGCTATACATGAGGGGTATATATTCATGTTTTAGGTACTCTTCCTTAGCCCAAAGGTATGAAATACAATGAGAACAGAACTGAGGCTTTGGGTAATTTTTGTTGGGATTCCATGCCTTTTCTCTGTTTTATTATATAGTTAAATCTTCGGTACAGTGTTTACTTAACTCAGGGCAAGAGTATGCAGCTGGCATCCCAGTCTCCAATGTGATCAATCCGATTTAGGAACAGAATCCACTCTGGCCTCCTGTCTTCCTCCTTGCCTTCCCATGGGGAGGAATCTCAGGATCCTTCCACAGCACAACTACTCAGTTCATCTGGTTCTATTTTGCAAATAACCTTCCATTTTGAAATTTTCTTCTCAACTTTTATTTACCTGCAGTTTTTAATTTCTTGCTGGATTCTATTATCTTGCTATATACATACTTTCTTGTTTCTGTATTTTCCCCTCCTGTTTCACTTCCAGTGGATTTTTCTCTCTCTATAACACAAACCACCATAAGAGACGATCTTATTGATATAATTGAGCATTACT
>NW_021917300.1:0-1108 GCF_006229205.1 Suricata suricatta | reverse complement strand
TGGGTGCGGACAAGAGGGGGTGATCCCTTGTAGAGAAGTTATAAACAGGAATAAAACCTACTAAAGTTAGCTTTTTATCACTATTATGAGCCAACAGATTCCCAACAGTGATAAACCATTCCTTCCCTTAACGGAAGACTGCCTTCACTCTCCTGTCCAAGACCACCAGTGGGACAGCTATGCATGACATTTTTTTTTTTGAGAGGAGAGAGAGAATCCCAAGCAGGCTCCGTGCTGTCAGCCCAGAGCCCAACATAGGGCTCCATCCCATCATCGTTGAGCTGGTGACCTGAGCCAAAATCAGGAGTCAGACACTCAACTGGCTGAGCCATCCAGATGCCCCATGTATGACGTTTTTAAGGAAACAAAAGATAGAGTGGCTAAGATAAATATGTAACAAGAAACCATTGGAATGGAAAGCACATTTGAGAATAAATAGCATCTAAAAACATATTGAAGGAAAAGACTCCACTGACAGCTAAGTACCACTTGCACCTGAAGAGAGGATGAGTGGACTGGGAAGTAGATCCGGGGATAATCCTTAGTGAAGAAGAAAAGGATGTGAGAAAACATTGAAAGCTAGATACACAGGCTGGGATGGGAAGGTCTAGCTGGAATTCGGAACAGAGAAGGGAGTTAGGAGGCAAGGCAGTGATTACAAGGACGTAGGTGTGAATGTTCCAGAACTGGTAAGATTCCAGGAAGCTCAACGTCACCAAAGCCCACATTGGATAAATAAAAATATATCCACGCTTAGATTGCAGAGGCCAGAGTCCAAGAGAAGATGACAGAGAAATTGGGGCAGAAGCACCAGGAAGCCATGTGCTTTGAAGGACAGGGCATTTTAAGAGCAGCAGTGGAAGCCAGAATCACAAGGCAAATATCTCCAATGTGTTGAGAGAAGAGCTGTTAATCTGGAATTTTCTGCGCAGGGGAAACTACCTCTAAAAAGAGGGGACTGGGGGAAGCGGCAAGATGGTGGAGAAGTAGGGAGCTCTGTCATCTCCGCCCGCCTGCAACTATCAAACTGAGAAGGACCAAAGCCACTATATTCTGATCACCAAGAACAGAAGGTGCTTGCACAGAGTCCTTACAGATGACAGCCTTA
>NW_021917299.1:0-1108 GCF_006229205.1 Suricata suricatta | reverse complement strand
ATCTCGAAAGATTATGTTGCGCTTGGAGCATTCAGTGGAGTTCATTGGAGCTCAATTAATGACTCAAAACCATCTTTACCACTAAAACAATACGGGGAAATGTGGGAAGCAGCAGCACGGAGCCAGTAGGGAGAGCGCGATTGAGCAAAGTTCTCGTGCCCTCACAACCCTTGCGGCTGCCCCCAGTTTCTCTGGGATTGGATGACTTGAGTTAAGATGTTAAGTGTACAAATGACCTTCATGCTTCTCGAGTTGGAATGTCGATTGTGCTTCAGGCTGTCGCCATCTCCCGGGATGGTTTACAGCTGTGGCTGTCTGTATATGGCTACTTGCTTGTGAGGAATAGAGCGGCAGTATGGGCACTGCTCCTGCTGCTCCTCCGTCCGGTCCTGTGACTCTCTCTCTTCTTTTCCTCATTTCCCTTATCCTCACGTCCTTGCTTCTGTTTGCCCGTGAGCGCACAACACTGATTCGATTTCTTCACTGGTTATGGGTCTGTTCAGATTTTCTATCTCTTCTCGTTTGAATTAGGTAGCACATTTGTGTTTAGAAATTTGTCCATTTCTTCTAGGTTGTCCAGTTTGTTGGCATACAATTTTTCATAGTAATCTTTGATGATTGCTTGTATTTCTGAGGGATTGGTTGTAATAGACCCATTTTCGTTCGTGATTTTGTCTATTTGGGTGTTCTCTCTTTTTTTCCTATGGAGCCTGATTTATCAATTTTGTTTATTTTTTCAAAAAGCCAACTCTTGGTTTTATTGATATGTTCACCTGTTTTGTTTTTTGTTTTTTTTATTCTACATTGTTTATTTCTGCCCTGATCATTAATATTATTAATATTATTATTATTATTATTATTATGCTGGGTTTGGGTTGCTCTTCATGCTCCCTTCTAGTTCCTTTAGGGGCCGTGTTAGATTTTGAATATGTGCTTTTTCTAGTTTCTTGAAATAGGCCTGGATTGCAATATATTTTCCTCTTATGACTGCCTTTGCTGCATCTCAGAGAACTTGGATTGTTGTATTTTCATTTTCATTTGTTTCCATATATTTTTCAATTTCTTCTCTAATTGCCTGATTAGCCCAATCATTCTTTGGTAGGGTGGT
>NW_021917298.1:0-2194 GCF_006229205.1 Suricata suricatta | reverse complement strand
TCTTTCATCCATTTTGAATTTATTTTTGTGTATGGTGTAAGAGAGTGGTCTAGTGTCATTCTTCTGCATGTTGCTGTCCAGTTCTCCCAGCACTATCTGTTAAAGAGGCTCTTTTTTTCCATTGGATCCTCTTTCCTGCTTTGTCAAAGATTAACTGGGCATACATTTGTGGGTCCAATTCTGGGTCCTCCATTCAATTCCATTGGTCTATGTGTCTGTTTTTGTGCCAATACCATACTGTCTTGATGATGACAGCTTTGTAGTAGAAGCTAACATTTGTGATTGTGATCTGTTTTGGTTTTCCTCTTCAATATTACTTTGGGCCAGATGGCTTCCCTGGAAAATTCTACCAGACATTTAAAGCAGAGTTAATACCCATTTTTCTCAAGCTATTCCCAAAAATAGAAAGATAGTATGGTATTGGCATGCGGGCACCCTCCTACACTACTGGTGTGAGTGTAAACTGGTATAGCTGCTCTGGAAAACAGTGTAGAGGTTCCCAAAAAAATTAACAATAGCACTCCCCTATGATCCAGCAATAGCACTGCTAGGGAGGGGGGGGCAAATCATGAGAGACTCTTGAATACTGAAACAAACTGAGAGTTGAAGGGGGAGGGGGAAAGGGGAAGGGCGTGATGATGGAGGAGAGTACTTGCATTACCTGTGAGAGCACTGGGTGTTACCTGAAAACCAACTTGACAATAAAGTATAAATAACAAAAAATAAATAAAACCTACAGGAATTTTATTGCCATTGCTTGGGCCATGATATCAAAGATTCTTCCTCTTTGATGTTGACCTTACAACAGCTAAACATAATAACAAACATTATTTCTAACCATGTTACATAATATCTTATGCTGTGGTTTTATTTATGACTTTTTTCCTGGAACTATTTTTCTAAAGTGCCAACAGATTTCACTTATTTATCTCCAGGAGAAAAAAATGGATTTAAATAGAGTTTTTTCTATTTTCCAGAATCCATGCTTATTCAGAACCCACTTTTACTCTTCGGGTTTAGTGTGATTGTCTGCATGTTGATTTACTTCTACTTATTTCTCTCAAAGCTATATGTATTTGTCAAATTTTGAGCTGGGCTTAGGTATCCTTCTTAATATGGTCAATTTTGCAAAACAAATAGAAAATGTTTCTTAACAATTCTGGAATCATAAGTACACGCTCCTTTTTCTTCCTTGTGTTGATGTAAGATTTTCTATATATTTGTATTTACTATAAAATTTTAGTAGTGATTTTGCATGTCAGGTAAATTAGCATTTTACCCTGAACACTTTTTTGGTAGATTTTTGAGATTCATGACTATGCTCTCACCCACACACACAGTATGCACACCCATACAAAGACACTTACACACATGTATTTATTCATTGTATACATTGTTTTCAAAGTATATTATTTGTCGGACTGATCTTGACTGATAACAATTACCTAAAACTAAGCAAGTTGAATATACAAAAGGTAATATTCCAGAAGGTATGTATGCAAAAGAATAACAGTGCTAGATCTCAAGAAGCCTGTTGTCTGTAGGAGAAACAGATATATAAACAAATGGTCACAATATAGTATATTATGTGTTATGAGTGGTATATGCTCAGGGGCCTATGGAGGCATCCAAGAGAAGCATTGTGATAAATTGATGTGGGGTTGGGAGAAAAACAAGTTTCTCTGTAAGAAATGCTAACTGAATTCTCCAGGCTAAAGGGGAAGTAAGAAAATTTTAGTGAGAACTAGCATAGTGAAAATAAAAATATTTCATATTTCATAGTGAAAAGCTATGAAATAAAGAAGGAGAGAGGCTAATTGAGAGAAGGAGAGAATCTCAGAGTTAATCACTTAAAGGAAATATAGCTGAAATACAGTTGATACAGGAATGCTGTAGAAGCTGTAGACTTTAAATCTGATTCCATGGGAAAATCCCTTCTGAAATGTATAATAGCATGCTATTGAGGTGCATAAACAAGCAAGTGAACATGACATATATGTGTGTATACACTGAATATCATCAATCACGTTAGTTCATTTCAAGTCCTCATGTCACATGATAGTATTTTATAACAAATCAACGAACACGAATTGTAGTATTTTTCAATGTTTTATATTTATCTTCAATAATGATACTTCAAAACGTTTAGTTATAGTTAAAAGACACAGTGAATAGACTCACTGTGCTGATTTTT
>NW_021917297.1:0-1108 GCF_006229205.1 Suricata suricatta | reverse complement strand
TCAGGTCACTAGGCCCCATCCCTGCTCCCCTCAATGGCCTCACTGATAAATGGCCAAATCATCCTCAGCATCTCCCATGCCACCCAGTGTAGACGGCAGTGGACCTGAGTCTATGGCTGGTTAGGGCAACAGTCACAAGTACTCTGAATCATATGAACTCAAATGCATCCCATGTTGATATCATGCCAGTACCCTATGTCATCCCAGGGAAGACATATACTTTCTACCGCTAGTTTGGTTCGTTTATGAGTTTCTAGGATATTCCTCTACTTTTAAAACAAAAAAAATTAGTTTAGGGTTTTTAAAATTTTAATTTATTTATTGTTTAATTTACATCCATGTTTAAGCCTATGGTGCAACAATGATTTCAGAAGTAGATTCCTTAATGCCCCTCACCCATTTAAACGGTTGCCCTTCCCATAATCCCTCAGCAACTCTCTGTTTCTTCTCTATATTCAAGAGTCCATTATGGTTTTTTTTAGAGTTTTCTATAGTTTTTTATTCTCTTTTGTTTTTTATAATTCTCATTATAATTTTATAATTCTGTTCCCTTTATGAGATAATGGTTCAAGCCTGGTTTAGGGCCCATAACTGTCCTACCTGTCCCCTTGTTCTAGAGGAATATAGTCGTTCTGGAAAACAGTGTGGAGGTTCCTCAAAAAATTAAAAATAGAACTACCCTACAACCCACCAATTACACTACTAGGTATTTTTCCAAGGGATAAAAGTGTGCTGTTGTGAAGCGGTACATGCACCCCAATGTTTATAGCAGTGCTATCAACAATAACCAAAGTATAGAAAGAGCCCAAATGTCCGTCGACAGATGAATGGATCAAGAAGATGTAGTGTACATATATGATGGAGTATTACTCAGAAATCAAAAAAGGATGAAATCTTGCTATTTGCAAATACATGGTAGGAACTGGAGGGTGTTATGCGAAGGGAAATTAGACAGAGAAAGACAAATATCGTATGACTTCACTCAAATGAGGTATTTAAGATACAAAACAGATGAACAAAAGGAAGGGAAGGGAAAATAATATAAAAACAAAGGGAGAGACAAAACATGATGGACTAATTGGGGGGTTGTAGGGTAGGTCTATTTTTA
>NW_021917296.1:0-1108 GCF_006229205.1 Suricata suricatta | reverse complement strand
ATGTTCATAGCAGCAATGTCAACAATAGCCAAAACATGGAAAAAGCCTAAATGTCCATCACCTGATGAGTGGATCAAGAAGATGTGGTATATATTCACGATGGAGTACTACATGGCAATGAGAGGGAATGACATATGGCCCTTCATAGGAAAGTGGATGGACCTTGAGGGTGTCATGCTGAGTGAAGTAAGCCAGGCAGAGAAGGACAGAAACCATATGTTTGCACTCATAGGTCTAGCAGGAAACATTCAGAATGATCCAGCTTCAAGAAAAACAAGCAGTTAGTAGTGCTTAAGAAGAAAAGATTCAGTATCTAATGGATAGTTGATACCTGTCACAACACAGCATTTATATACTGTTAAGTGAAACTACAATACAATCTAAGTTCATTTTGGGAGTGTTTGCTGTATAATTGGACTTAATTAAATGTTTAGAGGTGCAGTAGGCAAGACTTTGAGTAGATAATGAAAGAAAATGCAAAATGCTAATTGATTCATGATGTGATTTCATCTTAGCTTGGGCAAACCATGCAGTATTTCATATATAGTAGCAGAATATTTACTATTGAAGCTTAAAAAGATGTGAAAAAAATAATAAAAAAAATTTAAAAAAATAAAATTAAAAAAAAAAACAACCTGTAGGCCATTGTTTTGTGGTCTCTGGAAGAGGATTGAGCCCTATCTCTGCAGGGATGTGGAACACAGACTGTTACTTTAACAGAGGAGTCTGGCCACGGAAAATTGAAGAGGAAGGATCGTACTTGGTTAGGTAATGGGATAAGGAATAGCCGGAGATGAGAGTAAAATCTCATTTCTGGTAGGTCAGAAGGATGGTGTCGGGTTCTCTGAAGTAGACCCTTTCATCCTATGTGAATATAGCACCTCTAATAAAAAGATTTTAGTGGAGGCCACTCCTCAATCAATGCGGAACTGAGGCTATTGGTAGGTGTTGAGGAGTCCGGATTTACTGTAAAGGCACGAGTAAGCCTTTTGGTAGAAGGCTAAAAAATGTGACTGCTACAGGTTTATTATGACAACTCTGAAGGGGAAGAAATGTTGAGTAAAATGGATATTATTTAATATTCATTCTGTGTGAGAAAGACAACTTA
>NW_021917295.1:0-1108 GCF_006229205.1 Suricata suricatta | reverse complement strand
GAGGGTGTCATGCTAAGTGAAATAAGTCAGGCAGAGAAGGACAGATACCATATGTTTGCACTCATAGGTCTAACAGGAAAACAGGAGAAACCTAATGGAGGACCAGGGGGAGGGGAAGAGGGAAAGAGAGTTGGGGAGAGAGAGGGACGCAAAACTTGAGAGACTACTGAATGCTGAAAAGGAACTGAGGGTTGAAGGGGAAGGGGGAGGGGGGAAAAGAGGTGGTGGTGATGGAGGAGGGCACTTATGGGGAAGAGCACTGGGTGTTATATGGAAACCAATTTGACAATAAACTATTATAAAAAAAAGAAAGAAAGAAAAAAGAAAGCAATCACGAGACATTCCTTGGAACTAAAGACAAACAAACAGACCACAGGTGCTGGTTTCATGTTCCTCAAGCAAAACTAATCCTCTGGGTTTGGGGCGCAGCCGGGCTTCTGTGCCCGTGACCCAGCAGGCAACTGTGTGTGTGTGTGTGTGTGTGAGGCAGGGCAGTTACCTCCCCTCCACTCCCTTCCCGGGAACATGATAGTCATCGAGAGGTTAAAGCTTAAGGCCCAGCCCAGCCCACTGGCTCTGATAAATAGAGGAGGAGGGAGAGGAGATGAGGGTTTCTGGGACCAAGTGCCCCCAGAGTGGTAGGAGGACCAGGCTGAGAAGGAAGGTACCGGGACCAGAGGCTCGGAGGGACCAGTGGTGGCCTGCCTGCATCCCCACCTGGACATGGGCTCCGGGACCCGCCCCTTGCGACCACTTCTTCCGGTGCTGCTGCTGCTGCTGCTACAGGTGAGCCGGGTGGGCGCCCAGGACCTGGGGGGAGGGGCGCCTGGGGGCTCCGTCGGTTGGGCTGGGCGTCCGCCTTCGGCTCAGGTCATGATCTCACCGCGTGTGGGTTCGAGCCCCGTGTCAGGCTCTGTGCTGACAGTTCGGCGCCAGGACCCTGCTTCAGATTCTGTGTTTCCCTCTCTCTCTGTGCCCCCTCTAAAAAATGAATAAATGTTAAAAAAAAAAAAGCACCCGGCCAGGGATCCATTTGCGGCAGGACTGAAGGCACAGCTCACGGCGGCCGTGCCCCTGCTCTGGTGACAGGCGGGCAGAGGGGCCGAGG
>NW_021917294.1:0-1108 GCF_006229205.1 Suricata suricatta | reverse complement strand
ATGTTACGTTTTGCTTTTAATTGCTACTATCGTTAACTTCATTTTATTTATTTATTTTTAAATGTTTATTTTTGAGAGAGAGAGTGCACAGGTGCACGAGCAGGGGAGGGGCAGAGAGAGAGGGACAGAGGATCCAAAGCAGGCTCTGTGCTGATGTGGGGCTCGAACTCAAGAACCACGACTAGACCTGAGCTGAAGTTAGACACTTAACAGACAGAGCCCCCCAGGCGCCCCTGTTCTATTTTAAGTAACAAAATTTAAGAGGCGCCCGGTGGTTCAGTCCGTTGAGCGTCTGACTCTTGCTTTAGGCCCAGGTCATGATCCCAGGGTTGTGGTATCGAGCCCGGTGTCTAGTTCTGCTCTGACATCAAGAAACCTGCTTGGGATTCTTTCCCTCTCTCTGCCCCTGCCCCAGCCTCCTGTGTGCTCGCTCTCTCTGTCTCTCTGTCTCAAAACAAACAAACAAACAAACAAACAAACATTTTTTTAAAGTAATAGTATTTAAGCCTTCTTTATGTGGCTAAAAAAAATTTTTTTAAGTTTATTGATTTTGAGAAAGAGAGAGCACGAGCAGCGGAGAGCATAGAGAGAGGGAGAGAGAGAGAATCCCAAGCAGGCTCAAAGTCACGAACTTGAGATCATGATCTGATCAACCAAGAGAGGGATGTTTAACTGACTGAGCCACCCACGCTCCCCTCCTTTCTGTGTTTTAACAGAAGCCCTCAGAGGACAGGGGAGAACTACCAAGCCCTCCGCCTAGAACTGGGGGAGGGGCGTTGATAAGACTGCACCTGCTGCTGGCAGCCGGGGTGGCAATCCCTGTGCTACTGCCCCCCCACCCCCCCGGCCTTGGGGGCTGGGGGCCCAGGGCCTTGAGGACTGTGTTGTGGACCCAGGACTCAGCTCCAGCCTGAGGGCTCTGGGTGACCAGCTGTCCTCAGTCCAAATCATTGAATGAGAGGCGCCCAATGTCAACAGGGCAACAAGGTTTGGGCAGCCAGCAGGGGGGTGGGGGGTGAGCTCGCTAGGCTGCTCTCCTGCAACTGAACCCCAGCCCCAACAGGGCAAGAGTCCAAGAGTTCCTCAGGGCTTTCAACTGACCGCATGC
>NW_021917293.1:0-1109 GCF_006229205.1 Suricata suricatta | reverse complement strand
ATGTGGGAAATTATTTCTGGTTTGATAATTTTTACATTATTCTTTGAAAATAACTCATATATACAAAATGTTATTACCGAATTAAAAACTCAAACTTCCCAATTTTTTTTACAGCAAAGCAGTAAAGTCAGTGAGTAGTTAGCATTGCTACTTGCTAATCTTCTTATCAACCCTGAATTGTTTCTTGTAGTTTTGGCTTAATTCTTGAAGAATAAATTCATTTCCTTTTCACACAGAATATAATGCAACTGTTCATCATTCCACGTTGCCTTTTTGGCATTTCTTTCTTTCTTTCTTTTTTTGATGTTTACTTATTTATTTTGAAGGAGAGAGAAAGAGATCACAAGCAGGGAAGGGGCAGAGGGAGAAAGTGAGAAATAAAAATCCCAAACAGGGTCTGCACTGTCAGCACAGAGCCCAATATGGGGTTTGATCTCAGGAACCATGAGATCATGACCTGAAGCAGTATCAAGAGTTGGATGCTTAACCAACTGAGCTGCCCAGGCACCCTGGCTTCTTGACACTTCTGATCTATTCCATTAATATTTTCTGCCTTAATGTGTTTAAAACTAGTCTTATTCTTTTTCTATCTAAGCTAGGTCTTCCTTATCTGAGTCCATTACTCATCTGAGTGATGAACCATAGAAAAGACCCAAAACTTCTACATTTACATTTATCCTTTCTAACAGAATTATTTTTATTAGGTGTGTATTTACTATCTACAATGGCCTAAAGATACAGAAGTGAAGCACAGAATTTTTGCACACAGGAGACATTGCCAACTTATTCTGATACCAATATGCAAACAACTGCAATACCATAAACTGGGTCTTGAATGAATATTAAATGAGTTCACAAAAAAAATAGCATACTGCGGGAAACTGGGTCTCTCTGAGCTCATAAGTAGAGGAAAAATTTCCTTGTGAGGCAAGGTGGATTTGCAAGGCCTCCCACCATCAGACGGCAACCAGCATCGACCCCCACTCAACCCCAACTCAATTTCTGCTTGAGCACAGACCCCCAAGGCACCTGACTGACAGGTATCATGAGTGACTTGCCTTCTCATGCTAAAATTTGTGAATTGTACCTTGAGAAAAAACTTTTTATAG
>NW_021917292.1:0-1109 GCF_006229205.1 Suricata suricatta | reverse complement strand
TCTGCCTATTCTAATCATAAATCAGCAAGCACTACCGACCATGTATTTGTATATGCTTGCTTTTAGCAGACACTAAACTAGTTCTCATTCAAAGAAGTTTTTTGTGTTATGTTTCTATGATTTCAGCACTAGAGTTGGAGTTATTCAAATCACAATGACTATAGACCTTAGGTATATTCAGATGAGGCTGATCCTTTTTATTCTGTTCTTTAAAGTCCCATAACGGGGCGCCTGGGTGGCTCAGTTAGTTGAACGTCCAGCTTCAGCTCAGGTCATGATCTCACATTTCATGGGTTCGGGCCCCGGGTCCACCCTGTGCTGACAGCTAGCTCAGAGCCTGGAGCCTGCTTCAGATTCTGTGTCTCCCTCTCTCTCTGACCCTCCCCTGCTCACACTGTATCTCTCTGTCCCTCAAAAATAAATTTAAAAAACATACAAAAAAATAAAGTTCCAAAATCTTATTTACCAAAGAGTCATAAATACCTTATAATTTCAGGGAACAGGAGAAATCACCATCTCCTAGATCCTCTGAGCTATTCTACAGAACTTGGAATTAGCCAGCATAATCAGTCCTACATAAACGGCCAGCTACTAAATGTAATAGTGCCTGTTCCTCTGTTCTCTTTATATCAGGTTTACTTCTCAAGTTCACTTCCTTGATAGAGCTGTTAATTATCAGATACCAATGTATCTACAAGTTTGATATAGCTATAATATTGTTTCAGTCTAGCTCTACTGCCACTCATTACGTTAACCCTCATTATTAGCTCTCTTTTGGTCCTTAAAAATCAGTAAAAATTGTAAAAATAATAATAATTTTTATTAAAATTATATAAAATTGAGATTTTTTAAAAAGGAACCAAATAAATAGCATATCATACATATGCTAGAACATTTTCCAAAAATGACAGCTTTGATATAAGAAAATGCTTCTAGTACAGAGATGTATGATCCCATAGTTACATATCCTTACCTAAATTAACATGAGAGAGCGCATATAATGTCACAGGGTTTATTTCTATTCTATCAATCATTTCTCCATATTTGTATATATATAAACTAAACAGTATTTCTGTATACATTCTTTGTCAAAATACCATTTTTTAAAA
>NW_021917291.1:0-1109 GCF_006229205.1 Suricata suricatta | reverse complement strand
AATTTTATTTTCCTACAGTGGAAGCTTATATTCCTGATGTTATATCTTTCTTATATTCTAAAAATAAGCATTCAATGCTATAAATTTCCCTCTAAGCACTGCTTTCACTGCATCCCACAATTTTTAATAAGTTGCATTTTTATTTTCATTTAGTTCAAAAAGTGTTTTAATATCTCTTGAGGTTTCGTCTTTGACCTGTGTGTTATTTAGAGATGTGTTTTTTAATTTCCACGTATTTTAGAATTTCCCAGCTTTGTTTCTGTTACTGATTTCTAGTTTAATTACAGTGTGGTATGAGAGTAGATATTGTATGATTTCTATCTTTTAAATTGTGAAGCTGTATTTTATGGCCCAGAATGTGATCTCTATTATTCCATGTGATCTTGAGAAGAATGTGATTTCTGCAATATTAGCTAAAGTAGCCTATAGATGAAATTATATCCAGTTGGTTGATGGTGTTATTGAGTTAAACTATGTACTTGCTGATTTTCTTCCTGCTGAATCTGTCCATTTCTGATAAAGAAGTGTGAAGGTCTCCAACTTAATAGAGCTTTGATCTATTTCTCCTTGAAGTACAGGTTTAGGCTCATGCATTTTGATACTCTATTGTTAGATTAATATGTCTTCTTAGAGGGTTCACCACATTATCATTAACTAATACCCTCTTTATTCCTAATAACTTTTCTTGCTCTGAAGTCTGCTCTTTCTGAAATAAATACAGCCAGTCCTGCTTTCTTTTGCTTAGTGTTAGCAGGGCATATCTTTTTTCATTCCTTTACTTTTAATCTCTATGTCTTTATATTTAAAGTGGATTTCTTATAGACAGCATAGTGTTGGGCCTTAGTTTTTGATCCACTCTGACAATCTTTAAATTGGGTATTTAGAACATTGACATTTAAGGTGATTGTTGATATAGTTGGATTAATATCTCCCATATTGTGATTGTTTTCTATTTGTTTGTTCTTGTTCTTTATTCCTGTTTCTGTCTTCTGCACTTGTTTCACCTTTTGTAGCTTTGAGTATTTTATATGATTCCATTTCCTCTTATTTCTTAGTATTATTTCTTAGATTCCCTTTTTTAAGTCATTGCCATAAAGTTTGCAATATAC
>NW_021917290.1:0-1109 GCF_006229205.1 Suricata suricatta | reverse complement strand
TGGCCATCTTTATAAGGGTTTATTTTGGGTTTTCTATTCTATTTCATTGGCTTATTTGTTGGTCTTACAGCACTATCACATTGTTTTGGTTACTGTAGCTTTGTAATATATTTTGAAATTAGGTAGTGTGAGCCTCTTTCATTGTTCTTTTTAAAACTGTTTTGATTTTTTTACAACTGAAATTTTGTATGAATTTAATTTTTTTTATTTCTGCAAAAAAGTGCCGTAGGATTTTGACAGGGATTGCACTGAATCTGTAGATTGCTTTGGGTAGTATGGTCATCTTAACAATATTATGCCACCCATCCATAAACTAATATTTACTCCAGTGCCCTCTACTAACTACATATTCAAACCTGGTTGAGGAAGATTTGCCACTCTATCCTGCAAATGCCCACTGTGGACATGCCATTCCTGATTCCAAGGGTGTTGTTTACTTAGGTTACCCAAAATACCAGTGATAAGGGCACTAATATACTGTCAGGTTCTCTGCAGAAGTAAAATGAATGATCACCTCCCCACACTGTTCCCTAAACTTCCAGACTGTTCTGTTTGTGACTTATCTCTCAAAGTCCATTTACTTTTGTTCATCCACCTTTGACCACAGTATTATAGAGACTCACATCAATTTTAGGACTTCACCCATAACCATACCCTCAAATCTAATATATGGGCTTCATCCAGATAGCCAGAAATACTATCTGTAACTATCTCAATTCATATCTATATCATCTCTCTCTCATCTTGCAGCTTCAGTCTA
This sequence comes from Suricata suricatta, assembly GCF_006229205.1. Classification (NCBI taxonomy): domain Eukaryota; kingdom Metazoa; phylum Chordata; class Mammalia; order Carnivora; family Herpestidae; genus Suricata; species Suricata suricatta. The sequence continues at coordinate 349 of NW_021917290.1, read as the reverse complement.
ACCTGAATGAACAAGGTGATACTGTGTGGGAGAGAAGGAACTCAAGAAAGCTGACAAAACCTATATACTCTAGAGAAATCCTTGAATCAATTCAACATACCCTCAGAGATAGCTTTAGCTTCTTGTCCCAGAATAACCTCCAATGTCTAAGTGTTAGGGATGTTTCTTTACAGATTTCAATAATTTCTTGGGCAATCGGAGAGTCTGATCTAGGTTGAAATGATCATGCAAGTTTCCTGAGTGGCTTCCTTCTCTAGAAAGATGAAATCCTACAAGGGCCAAAGGCCAAGGAAGTTCTCATTGGGAACAATATGGCCACTGCATTGAAAGAGGATATAGGACCAAAAGG
>NW_021917289.1:0-1109 GCF_006229205.1 Suricata suricatta | reverse complement strand
TCTTTCAAAATTTTATTTAAATATATTAAATAAAATATAAATAGTATATATACAATACATATATACAATGAATACATATATATGCTATACATGTTGTATAAATGTAAACATGTATACAATACATATTGTCTATGTATACACAATACATTATACATATGCACGTATATGTATATATATGTATACACACACACACACACACACACAAACCACTTCCTTATCCATTCATCTCTCAGTGCACATTTGGGCTCTTTTAAAAATTTGGCTATTGTTTATATATTACTATAAATGTTGGGGTGCGTGGGGCCCTTCAAATCTATATTTCCATATCCTTTGGATAAATACTTAGTTTTGGAAAGTGTGGGTCAAAAGGTAGTTCTATCTTTAACTTTTTCAGGAATCTTATACTGTATTCCAGAATGGCTGCCATAGTTTGTATTACCACCAGCAGTGTCAGCGGGTTCCCCCTTTCTCCACATCCTTGCCAACATCTGTTGTTTCCTGAATTGTTAATTTTAGTCATTCTGACAGTTGTGAAGTGCTGTCTTATTGTGGATTTGATTTGTGTGCCCTGATGATGAATGATGTTGAGAATTTTTTCATGTGTCTTTTAGTCATCTGGATGTCTTCTTGGGAAAATTGTCCATTCATGTTTTCTGTCTATTCCTTAACTACTTTGTTTATTTTGGGTGTTGAGTTTGATGTTCTTTATATTTTGGATACTAACCCTTTATCCGATATGCCATTTGCAAATATCTTCTCCCATTACTTTCTTTGCCTTTTAGTTTTGTTGATTGTTTCATTTACTGTGAAGAAGCTTTTTGTGTTGATAAGCTCTCAATAGTTCATTTTTGCTTTTGTTTTCCTTGCCTGTGGCCCATGTCTAATAAGATGTTGCCTTGGCTAAGGTCAGAGATGTTGCTGCCTAAGTTCTCTTCTAAAATGTTGATGGCTTCCAGTCTCACATTTAAGTCTTTCTTACACTTTGAATTTATTTTTGTATGTAGTGTAAGAAAGTGGTTGAGGTTCATTCTTCTGCAGATTGCTGTCCAGATCTATCAGCACCATTTTTTTTAAGGGACTATCTTTTTTCCACTGAGCATATTTTCATG
>NW_021917288.1:0-1109 GCF_006229205.1 Suricata suricatta | reverse complement strand
GATCATGTTGTAAGATGTGGAAAAACAGTGATGTGCACTCCATTTAAGTCCCTAAAGTTGATTTCATTTACTTTTCTCTGAATATTTTCTAGCTTCAACAAATAGTTCACTTATGGACAGACAGCAGAGAAGTATCACACCTCCTGCGGAAGGTAATATGCTTTCTAATTTTTTTCCAGAGGCCAGTTATAAAGGGAGGAAAAACTGAACTTCCTTAGAAACAGGGTTGATGGTCTGGCCAGGGGTCCAGCGTGAGCCCAACTGAAGAATATGGTGATCTGAGTGCCCAGGTGCTAGGGACCCTGATGACCCCGCCCTCCTCCCCCAAGGAGTTCGCATTCCACCTGAGCACTAAGGAGCTCTCCCTGTCAGGCCCTGTGCTAGGCCATAGGGGAACATGGGGGTAAACAAGAGGAGCTAGAGTATCAGTGCACCCTAAGGGGCTCGTTTTGTCGGGGAGCCCAGATATAACACAGATGACATATAACAGAGAGGAGACGATCACTCACATCCAGTGTGCCCAGAACGTAGAGGAGAGGGTTAAGCAGTGAGGCTCTGAGGAGGCTTCGCAGCAGATGCAGCATGTGAATTGGCTCTTAGTGGAAAAGGAGCTTTTTTGTAGACAGAGAGTGGTGTGTAGGCCGCCCAGATTGCAGGAACAATGTGAGGAAAGACCTACATCTGCAGTTGTGTTTGGTGTTTTCTTTGTGAAGTGTGGGGGTGACTTTGGGGTGATAAAATTGCATAGGTAAGTCAATCTAGAAAAGAGGGCTTTTGAAGCCAATGCAAAAACATGTAAGGTTTGTCTTCAGGCAGGAAAGGTCTCTGGAGGGTGTTAGATTGAAGGGGTCACACCTGCGTCAAAGAGTCCTGGAACTGCTGTAAGGTCAGGTGTGACTAAAGAGGGGAGAGATTTGAGACACATACAGACATCAGGAGACTTCAGCAGGAGTCCAGGTATGTGGACTAGGGTCTGGCAGTGAGAACAGAAAGGGAAAGCCCAAAAGCCTATAGGGATTGTCTGTGTGCAGAAGGCTGGAGGAGATTGGAGGAGAGTCATAGACATAGGAAGCAGGAAAGCTGGGACATGACTGCTGGTTCTGAAACAA
>NW_021917287.1:0-2195 GCF_006229205.1 Suricata suricatta | reverse complement strand
AAAAATCAGCACAGTGAGTCTATTCACTGTGTCTTTTAACTATAACTAAACGTTTTGAAGTATCATTATTGAAGATAAATATAAAACATTGAAAAATACTACAATTCGTGTTCATTGATTTGTTATAAAATACTATCATGTGACATGAGGACTTGAAATGAACTAACGTGATTGATGATATTCAGTATATACACACATATATGTCATGTTCACTTGCTTGTTTATGCACCTCAATAGCATGCTATTATACATTTCAGAAGGGATTTTCCCATGGAATCAGATTTAAAGTCTACAGCTTCTACAGCATTCCTGTATCAACTGTATTTCAGCTATATTTCCTTTAAGTGATTAACTCTGAGATTCTCTCCTTCTCTCAATTAGCCTCTCTCCTTCTTGATTTCATAGCTTTTCACTATGAAATATGAAATATTTTTATTTTCACTATGCTAGTTCTCACTAAAATTTTCTTACTTCCCCTTTAGCCTGGAGAATTCAGTTAGCATTTCTTACAGAGAAACTTGTTTTTCTCCCAACCCCACATCAATTTATCACAATGCTTCTCTTGGATGCCTCCATAGGCCCCTGAGCATATACCACTCATAACACATAATATACTATATTGTGACCATTTGTTTATATATCTGTTTCTCCTACAGACAACAGGTTTCTTGAGATCTAGCACTGTTATTCTTTTGCATACATCCCTTCTGGAATATTACCTTTTGTATATTCAACTTGCTTAGTTTTAGGTAATTGTTATCAGTCAAGATCAGTCCGACAAATAATATACTTTGAAAACAATGTATACAATGAATAAATACATGTGTGTAAGTGTCTTTGTATGGGTGTGCATACTGTGTGTGTGGGTGAGAGCATAGTCATGAATCTCAAAAATCTACCAAAAAAGTGTTCAGGGTAAAATGCTAATTTACCTGACATGCAAAATCACTACTAAAATTTTATAGTAAATACAAATATATAGAAAATCTTACATCAACACAAGGAAGAAAAAGGAGCGTGTACTTATGATTCCAGAATTGTTAAGAAACATTTTCTATTTTTTTTGCAAAATTGACCATATTAAGAAGGATACCTAAGCCCAGCTCAAAATTTGACAAATACATATAGCTTTGAGAGAAATAAGTAGAAGTAAATCAACATGCAGACAATCACACTAAACCCGAAGAGTAAAAGTGGGTTCTGAATAAGCATGGATTCTGGAAAATAGAAAAAACTCTATTTAAATCCATTTTTTTCTCCTTGAGATAAATAAGTGAAATCTGTTGGCACTTTAGAAAAATAGTTCCAGGAAAAAAGTCATAAATAAAACCACAGCATAAGATATTATGCAACATGGTTAGAAATAATGTTTGTTATTATGTTTAGCTGTTGTAAGGTCAACATCAAAGGGGAAGAATCTTTGATATCATGGCCCAAGCAATGGCAATAAAATTCCTGTAGGTTTTATTTATTTTTTGTTATTTATACTTTATTGTCAAGTTGGTTTTCAGGTAACACCCAGTGCTCTCACAGGTAATGCAAGTACTCTCCTCCATCATCACGCCCTTCCCCTTTCCCCCTCCCCCTTCAACTCTCAGTTTGTTTCAGTATTCAAGAGTCTCTCATGATTTGCCCCCCCCCTCCCTAGCAGTGCTATTGCTGGATCATAGGGGAGTGCTATTGTTAATTTTTTTGGGAACCTCTACACTGTTTTCCAGAGCAGCTATACCAGTTTACACTCACACCAGTAGTGTAGGAGGGTGCCCGCATGCCAATACCATACTATCTTTCTATTTTTGGGAATAGCTTGAGAAAAATGGGTATTAACTCTGCTTTAAATGTCTGGTAGAATTTTCCAGGGAAGCCATCTGGCCCAAAGTAATATTGAAGAGGAAAACCAAAACAGATCACAATCACAAATGTTAGCTTCTACTACAAAGCTGTCATCATCAAGACAGTATGGTATTGGCACAAAAACAGACACATAGACCAATGGAATTGAATAGAGGACCCAGAATTGGACCCACAAATGTATGCCCAGTTAATCTTTGACAAAGTAGGAAAGAGGATCCAATGGAAAAAAAGAACCTCTTTAACAGATAGTGCTGGGAGAACTGGACAGCAACATGCAGAAGAATGACACTAGACCACTCTCTTACACCATACACAAAAATAAATTCAAAATGGATGAAAGA
>NW_021917286.1:0-1109 GCF_006229205.1 Suricata suricatta | reverse complement strand
CTAAGTATCTTTCCTCCTTCAGAGCAGAGCCACTGAGGACAACAGTCCATCAACCCACGAAGCCACTCTCAGGAAATGATGCTCTCACCCTCAAAGTAAGGACTGCTTCTGCTTTCAGAAGAAGCTCGCTTTGCCTGCTGGAGAGCAGATTTGCTCCAAAGTGAACTTTTAACCTGTGTCTCTCCAAGTCAAAGGGAGGTTAAAGGGAAAGAAAAGTAATTGATTTTTGAAAACCACACTGATTATTGACATTATTGAAAAGTTACAGGATGAATTCATCACAAGGTTCCTTACTCACCCATTTTAAAGATCAGAAACACTGACTTGCCCAACGTTCCGGACCTGGCCTTACTCCAGTCTTCAGACATTTCACTCCTCTCCTATTTTACCCTATGTCCATTTGCATAAAAAGTATTCATTCAGCCTCACATTTTGTAATGTCTTCAAAAACTAGAAACAATAAGATAAAATGACTAATTGTATCAACTTTATTTAATATGTAAATTTTATGTCTTTGAAAATATGTCACAAGTAGTTGGATATAATTAAAAGATTACTCACATACCTTTTAGTATATAACATATAATCTTCCATCTTAAAAATCATTTCTTTGGAACATAGCAATGGCCTGACCTCCTAGAATCTAGGGTCTAGATGACTTCTGATGAACAAGTTATTTAACATTTAGTAAGACTTAGAAGGTCTACATTTTCTTTGTTAAAGTCAGAGAAGTGATGAGTGCACGTCTCATGCACAAAAAGAAAAAAATTGTACAATGATCAGGAAGACTTTTCCACCTCCCAAATTCAATTAAATTAATAGACCAGATGACTGACTTTTGTAATACAGTATTTATCTCCCAAGGGAAGAAAAACTTTAAATACGTAGTCAAGACAAGAGCCAGGAGTAATTGAAATTGCTTGTAGATCATGAATCGTTTTAGATTTCTTAATGGGTCAAAAACAAATTCATTTTGTGAAACAAAAAGTGCAAAAAATGCAACTGTTTTGCATTTTTATATAAGTGGTATTGAGTATAACTTTAAAAACATTTCTCAAACATATTTTTCTGTTCGGTCTCAATATAAAATGACTATTGCAAAAACACTA
>NW_021917285.1:0-1109 GCF_006229205.1 Suricata suricatta | reverse complement strand
GCACGGGACTCTTCCCATCAGTGGGACAAGGGGCAGGGACCAGCTGGAAAGGCTGCCCTGGGCAGGGACCGTCTTCACCCAAGGTCCCGCACGAATCCTCTCTGGGAGAGCTGCGGGGGCCGGGCACTCTTAGCTCACAGCGAACCCTGTCCCCATAACGGGACGGAAGGACTCTCACCCGTGTCCTCTCCACAGGAGCAGATGTGCCACTTTCAAAAGAACTGGGGAGAAAATGCTAGAGATGTAACATACGTCCAGGCTCGATCCGCTCCCCTTAACAAAACATGCAAAGTCGTGCTGCATTCGGTTACGTGCAACCCCCCCCACCCCGGAAGTGGATGGAGAGCCTCGGGGTAGGGGTGGGGGGATCACCCCAAATAAAGCGTGAGCACCCCCCCCATGAAACGACAGCGACCCTTACCTGAGCCACAGAGGAAAGCATCATACGCAGCCTCATGGGGGTACTTGGTCTCAGCTGAAGCCATGTTCCAGAAGCAGGAGAGAGCCGGGCGGCTGTCAGAACACGGCCTGGAAAAGGGGTCCCTTCCCCACCCCGCTCCACACCCATGCCACCACCAGAGAGGCACGTGCCCTTCTCCACACCCACGCCCACCTTCACCCCAGGTCCCCCAAGGCAGGGAGCAGAGGCCAAGACCCGCCCAGCAGGCTAGGCACACGTCAATGGGAGCAGATGCCCCTGGAGGGGGTGGCAAAGCCTTGGGGGGTGGGGGGTGCGGAGCACAGACAGGAAAACGACGGAGCACCCCTCATGCTCCCACACGCCGGCCCACGGGGAGACCGGGCCAGAGCGCCGACACTCAGTCTTCGGCCGACCGTGGGGAGGCTCTGGTTCACAGCAACATACCATATTTTTCGCACTTGCTTGCGTGAATGATCACTGGCCCGGAATTCTTGGCAGGATTCAAGTCGCTAGTACAGAAGAAAAACAGCCAGCATAAGGCAGAGTCACTGAGCGGCTCAGTTGGTTAGGCATCCGACTTTGGCTCAGGTCATGTTCTCACAGCTCGTGGGTTCAAGCCCCACATTGGGCTCTGTGCTGACAGCTCAGAGCCTGGAGCTTGCTTCAGATTCATTCTCTCTCTCTCTCT
>NW_021917284.1:0-1109 GCF_006229205.1 Suricata suricatta | reverse complement strand
TGGTTGAGTCATAAAATTGTTAGGCGGTAGGGGCCAAGGAACTCAGAATGGCAAGCCAAGAATCATTTTCAAAATAGATTTAAAAGTGTTTTCTGCCAGGCAGGCAGGGGCAGAATAGGGAATCCTCAGAAGGGAGCAGGCTGTGGAGAACGTTATTACATGACTTAATCCTCTCATCCAACAATTGGACACCTTTTGGGGTGTTTTGGTAATTGGCCAGAGCTCAGAAGGCACTCTAGAAAAGGAGAAATTTAATTAAGCTTTATTGGATAATTGTGAAATTTGGTCATCAGATCACTCATTTTACATTACCCTCCCTGAACATTAAATTGGCATAAGTGGAACTGGGGATGAATGAACATGCCCTCTGATGCTTTTGTGAGGGGTGTCATGGAATGTGTATTGGTGAGTGGCCCGTGCGCCGTATTCTTGCTTCTCAATTACCGAGACTGCGAATGACTTACATCTGTTGATACATTTAATAAGCAGGCACATTGGTGAGTGTGTTTCTCAGGCTCGGCTGTATACCAGAAAAATCCAAGGAGCCATAAAAAAATAAATAAATAAAGATACGAGGGCCTATTCCCAGGGATCTGACTTAGTTGGTCTGGAGGAAGGTCTGAGTACTAGGATTTTTAAAAAAGCTCTTCCAGATGATTCGAATGTGGAGCAAAGCCTGAGCAATCTATGGGATTTTCTTACTACTTTAAACATTGTTTCACAGACTTACTCCTTGAGGTTGGATTCATTGGCCTTCGTGGAGGCTTGGAGTTTCTACTGAACAGTGTATTGCTTTTAACAACCCGAACTAAAGAACGTTTAGAATGTGCCAATGTATTTTTCAACTGCATGTATATGTCTATTTGTACCAAAATAAGTATGTATTTGGAAATTCACCAGATATGGATTTTGAGTTCCATTGGATTTAGACTTTGCTGGAATCATATTAGGCTTGGTGTTTTGTTTTATTTATTTATTTTTTTGTTTTGTTTTGTTTTTGAGAACCCTGATAAGGGTTCAGTGTTAATTTTGTTTTGAAAAAGGTTATAATCTGGGAAAAGGGATCTGTATTTTTATTTTTATTTATTTATTTTTCATCTATTTTTTAA
>NW_021917283.1:0-1109 GCF_006229205.1 Suricata suricatta | reverse complement strand
GATCATGTTGTAAGATGTGGAAAAACAGTGATGTGCACTCCATTTAAGTCCCTAAAGTTGATTTCATTTACTTTTCTCTGAATATTTTCTAGCTTCAACAAATAGTTCACTTATGGACAGACAGCAGAGAAGTATCACACCTCCTGCGGAAGGTAATATGCTTTCTAATTTTTTTCCAAAGGCCAGTTATAAAGGGAGGAAAAACTGAACTTCCTTAGAAACAGGGTTGATGGTCTGGCCAGGGGTCCAGCGTGAGCCCAACTGAAGAATATGGTGATCTGAGTGCCCAGGTGCTAGGGACCCTGATGACCCCGCCCTCCTCCCCCAAGGAGTTCGCATTCCACCTGAGCACTAAGGAGCTCTCCCTGTCAGGCCCTGTGCTAGGCCATAGGGGAACATGGGGGTAAACAAGAGGAGCTAGAGTATCAGTGCGCCCTAAGGGGCTCGTTTTGTCGGGGAGCCCAGATATAACACAGATGACATATAACAGAGAGGAGACGATCACTCACATCCAGTGTGCCCAGAACGTAGAGGAGAGGGTTAAGCAGTGAGGCTCTGAGGAGGCTTCGCAGCAGATGCAGCATGTGAATTGGCTCTTAGTGGAAAAGGAGCTTTTTTGTAGACAGAGAGTGGTGTGTAGGCCGCCCAGATTGCAGGAACAATGTGAGGAAAGACCTACATCTGCAGTTGTGTTTGGTGTTTTCTTTGTGAAGTGTGGGGGTGACTTTGGGGTGATAAAATTGCATAGGTAAGTCAATCTAGAAAAGAGGGCTTTTGAAGCCAATGCAAAAACATGTAAGGTTTGTCTTCAGGCAGGAAAGGTCTCTGGAGGGTGTTAGATTGAAGGGGTCACACCTGCGTCAAAGAGTCCTGGAACTGCTGTAAGGTCAGGTGTGACTAAAGAGGGGATAGATTTGAGACACATACAGACATCAGGAGACTTCAGCAGGAGTCCAGGTATGTGGACTAGGGTCTGGCAGTGAGAACAGAAAGGGAAAGCCCAAAAGCCTATAGGGATTGTCTGTGTGCAGAAGGCTGGAGGAGATTGGAGGAGAGTCATAGACATAGGAAGCAGGAAAGCTGGGACATGACTGCTGGTTCTGAAACAA
>NW_021917282.1:0-1109 GCF_006229205.1 Suricata suricatta | reverse complement strand
GGGCTCAGACTCACAAGTTGTGAGATCATGGCCTGAGCCAAAACCAAGAGTTAGACGCTTAACCGACTGAGAAGAATATGTGACTTTGGGCACCTAATACAATGATTTTAATATTTCTTAGGAAAAGCTTAATTGCTCTGACTCATGTCAGGGGTTCCTCTCCATTTTCTCTCAGAGATGTCTGGCATGTATTTAGGATTTGATTCCTTTGATGAAGGCTGCCCAAGCTTCTGTATCCTAACTACCTCAGGATCAGAAGGTGGTTTATACTCATGGCCCCCAAGAGCTATTTTAAGATGCTTACTCTCTTTTAAAAAGACAAAACAAAACAAGAAATCTGTTCTCTTCAAATGTGTACTATCAGCATCATTTCTTTCTACCCTGTCTTTTTCAAGGTCATCCATTATTATTCTGGCACCTGACTCACAACCTGCCTCTCTGTTCCATGTCCCACCATGAGGCTGAGTGACTGAAATTTTCACTTGGCCTCAGTTTCTTCATTGCCTATGTCCAATGACCTCTTTCACTCTTGCATTTTGACCACCTACTCCATGGTGCCTTGGAGCCGGCATCACCTTGAAATCGTTGATTTACACATTTATACTGCAACTACGTTTTGAGCATGACCTCCTATCTTTCTGGTCATTGTATCAAATACTTGCACCCTGTCTTTCTTTTCACTTCTTCCTGAAATTTTCACCTTTTTCTGTATCAGCCTCCTATTTTGACTTCCATCCAAAATTAGTTTGGATTCTGTAAACCAACAGTCAAAGGACTTTTGTTGTTGATGTTCTACATCCCTTTGGTTCTTTGTCCTTTGAAAGTCTGTCTTTAGTCAATTATCTCTGTTGTTCCCTCTGCCTTAAAGACTTCCAACCTGACCAAAGTCCCTGGCACACACTTTCTTAAGTAGAAGATGTATATGCCGACTTCAATCTGTGGCTTAGACATTACTTCCTCAGGGACGCCTTCTCTGAACCCCCTAGACTCCAGGAGCCTGTTAACTTCCCCTCTTCAGTCTTCCATCACCTTTTCTTTCCCCTTGACTACTACTCACATTGGTAGCCACATGTTCATTGTTTTATCTTCTCTAGGGTTGTCTTTAAAAC
>NW_021917281.1:0-1109 GCF_006229205.1 Suricata suricatta | reverse complement strand
AAAATTAAAAAATAATAAAAAAAGAAATCTCGGAGGCCTAAATAAATTGGGATTACCCAAATAATTCTGGATAAAATAAATAAAAGTAAAATTTTGAAAGGCAGTCACTTTAGGAATACCTGGGTGGCTCAGTCGGTTAAGCCTCCGGCTTCGGCTCAGGTCATGATCTCACAGCTTGTGAGCTCGAGCCCCGCGTCAGTCTCTGTGCGGACAGCTCAGAGCCTGGAGCCTGCTTCCGATTCTGTGTCTCCCCCTCTCTCTGCCTCTCTCTCACTTGCCCTCTCTCTCAAAAATTAACAACCATTTAAAAAAATTTTTAAGGAAGTCATTTTATCACTTTTGCCTTTGCTGCCAACTTCTCCACAATAATTTTGTTTTGCATGAAATGTTTTGTTTTGGCATATCCTCTATAGATTATATATATAATATATACACAATATATGTACATAATATATACATGTGTAAAATATATAATTATGAAGATATATGATTATATGTATAATTATTATTGATATAAATGTCATTGTTTTCTTTTGGTATATTGAAAAGTTTAGTTGTCATAAAGATTTAGTATAATTATATGTAATTTCCACTAAAATGACTTTTGAGTCCTTAGTGAATAAAATATTTGAACATTCACTTCAATTTTTAAAAATTTTATGTCAAGACTACCACAAAATTCTCATAAGGATATTCCACAATTGTGGCATAAATAAAAAGTAATTGTCACTCCATCCATCTCCTTTGCTTTAAGCAAAATGAGCCGAAGGATGAGACTGTGAGGTGTTTCTCTCCCTGGGGTGCAAGCGTGCGTCAGAAGTGGCCTTTGTGCACCATCACAGAGGGGAACCCGGTCTCCAAAAGCAGCGCTGAGTGACGGGGTCCCTTAAAGCTCCACACTGTTGTGTGTATGGCTGTCCATTCCCCCTCTCCCTTTTCTTACCAGGCACAGTATTTGACTTGTCTATGACAATGACTGTCAGCATGTTTTCCAATACATTGTAAGCCATAATCAGGGACTTTCTGGACTTTACAAAGTTATGATGTGGTTTCATCTTAGCTTGGGCAAACCATGCAGTATTTAATACCTAGTAGCAGAATATTTACTG
>NW_021917280.1:0-1109 GCF_006229205.1 Suricata suricatta | reverse complement strand
CTGAGCTGAGGCGTTTGGACTTACATCTGTAGGTGGTGGGGAGTTCTGAGGTGTAGTAAACAAGAGAACAACATATTAAAAAATGGTCGTTAAGAAACATTAATCTGATAGCATTATACTAGGTGTTATTATTAGAGTTGGTCTTGCAATCTCAGGAAGCTAAGCTACAGTTCTCACCTCATGGTATTGAGCTTCAAGGACCATACACTTAGCCTAACTCACTTGAGGAAAGCTTTTCCAAGCCCACTTTTTCTCCGCCCCCACTTTAGTTTGAGAGTACACAGTATGTTTTTAACTTGAAGAAGTTGCAGACTCTTGCCTCAGGGTCACGTTTAAGTCCTTGAAATAAATAAATATTTTGAGCACGTCCTCCTTACCTTGGAGGTAGAGAGAACATTCAGGAGGCATTTATCAGAGTCCATAGTTGGGGGAAAAACCATCTGAAGGGGGTTGATGGCAACAGTCATGGAAAAGACTGGGAAGTTGGTTGTGGTAATAAATTGATTTATGAGAAGCAAGTGGAGCCACATGTAACTCCAGAGTTTCAAATTGGATCATTAGGAAAAACAACAACCACAAACTATCCCATTGACAGAAATAAGTAAATTCAGAGATGAAATTGATGATTTATTAGACATGTTTAGTTAGAGGTGGCGGTCACAGGCAGCTACAATTTTGAGAACTGTACATATTCATATAGATTCAGATTGAAAATAAGATTGAAAAGAATGAAAGAGTCAGCAAAAAATCTGAAGGGGCTGGTTTAAAAGACAGGAGATAAATTAGAATGGTGAAGTACATGGCAACCAAAAGAATAGAGTATCTTCAAAAGCAAGAAGGGAAGGAGAATGAGATAGGTAGGGAAAAGGATATTGTATTTGGTGATTTAGAGATCACCTGTTACTTTTAAGGTTACCAACTTTACTAGTAGAAGGAGCATAAGTCTGATTCTAGGTAAGTAAAGAGAGAATGAGTTGAGGCCGCCAGTAACAGAATTTACCTTAAATACTTACGAGGAATAAATGAGTAAAATGTCTAGAGTAGTGTCTACTACAAATGGTAAATGCTTAGTAAGTATCGGTGATGATAATAGTGATGGTCATGAGGAA
>NW_021917279.1:0-1109 GCF_006229205.1 Suricata suricatta | reverse complement strand
CTGAGCTGAGGCGTTTGGACTTACATCTGTAGGTGGTGGGGAGTTCTGAGGTGTAGTAAACAAGAGAACAACATATTAAAAAATGGTCGTTAAGAAACATTAATCTGATAGCATTATACTAGGTGTTATTATTAGAGTTGGTCTTGCAATCTCAGGAAGCTAAGCTACGGTTCTCACCTCATGGTATTGAGCTTCAAGGACCATACACTTAGCCTAACTCACTTGAGGAAAGCTTTTCCAAGCCCACTTTTTCTCCGCCCCCACTTTAGTTTGAGAGTACACAGTATGTTTTTAACTTGAAGAAGTTGCAGACTCTTGCCTCAGGGTCACGTTTAAGTCCTTGAAATAAATAAATATTTTGAGCACGTCCTCCTTACCTTGGAGGCAGAGAGAACATTCAGGAGGCATTTATCAGAGTCCATAGTTGGGGGAAAAACCATCTGAAGGGGGTTGATGGCAACAGTCATGGAAAAGACTGGGAAGTTGGTTGTGGTAATAAATTGATTTATGAGAAGCAAGTGGAGCCACATGTAACTCCAGAGTTTCAAATTGGATCATTAGGAAAAACAACAACCACAAACTATCCCATTGACAGAAATAAGTAAATTCAGAGATGAAATTGATGATTTATTAGACATGTTTAGTTAGAGGTGGCAGTCACAGGCAGCTACAATTTTGAGAACTGTACATATTCATATAGATTCAGATTGAAAATAAGATTGAAAAGAATGAAAGAGTCAGCAAAAAATCTGAAGGGGCTGGTTTAAAAGACAGGAGATAAATTAGAATGGTGAAGTACATGGCAACCAAAAGAATAGAGTATCTTCAAAAGCAAGAAGGGAAGGAGAATGAGATAGGTAGGGAAAAGGATATTGTATTTGGTGATTTAGAGATCACCTGTTACTTTTAAGGTTACCAACTTTACTAGTAGAAGGAGCATAAGTCTGATTCTAGGTAAGTAAAGAGAGAATGAGTTGAGGCCGCCAGTAACAGAATTTACCTTAAATACTTGCGAGGAATAAATGAGTAAAATGTCTAGAGTAGTGTCTACTACAAATGGTAAATGCTTAGTAAGTATCGGTGATGATAATAGTGATGGTCATGAGGAA
>NW_021917278.1:0-1109 GCF_006229205.1 Suricata suricatta | reverse complement strand
GATTTGGGCTCAAGTTATGATTTCACAAATCAGGAGTTCCAGCCCCACATTGGGCTTTGCATTGATAGCCAGGAGCCTGCTTTGGATTCTCTGTCCCCTTCTCTCATTGTTCCTTCCCTGCCTTGTCAAAAATAAATAAACATTAAACAAATTTTAAAAATAATCCACTATTAAATAAAGAAGGCCCTCTTGCTCTCCAGGACAAGAAAATAAATAAAGAAATACATAATAAAAATGCTTTTATCCACATCTTTTTACAAAAGAAACTCAATCTTTTTAACTTATCCTCAAAATAAAATCTTCCTCACCCCTCACATACTTCGTGATCCTGGGGGACATCTTAGGACATCAGCACAGTTACCAGAAAGTTACTAAGAGAGACCATCCAGCTGTGTTTAGTTTTCTTCTCCTTGATCTCTGTTTCTGTCTCATTCCCTAAATTTTCATCATTTCACCTTTTTTTAAGGGATGAGTAGTGTGAAGGAGTATAACCTTAAAAAGACAAACAGAAACTTAATTTCCTAAATTACCTGGATTTGATGCATTATGGCACCTATCAAAAAGCCTTATATACCTTCCAGTTTTATACTTAGAAATGCTATCGTAAATGAAGGAATGTACTAACAACCAGGAGAAAAAGTTAAACTCATGTCATTGCACTGAGAGATACCGGGAAAATGCCTTACAGATAGTTAAAGTCTTCGAAGAATATTTTCTGGAAGAGTGGCTTATCGTAAGAGGAGTAGTGTCATCCTAGTATCTTGGGAGGGGCAGAACCAAAACAATATGAATTCTTAGCTAGTATTTTTATTTTGTTTTGTTTTTTCAAAAAATTTCTTCCAGTCCATTCATTCACTTAATTTTTTCATTGGATTCTGCTTAGTTAAAAACTCTACCTTATGAGTTATTTTATTCCTGTATTACTTTTTTATTTTATTTTATTTCATTTTTCTTGGTACTGACAACCCACTGATGTCCACTATTAATGCTGATATTATGAATGGCTTGTGAAGCCAATGTAGATGCATATCTTTCTAATAAAGAAGAATAAGTAGAGTTGAAAGCTCTTCCAACAATATTGCTAACAGCAGAAACCCCCACAATAAAAT
>NW_021917277.1:0-1109 GCF_006229205.1 Suricata suricatta | reverse complement strand
TTTTTTTTTTCTAGTTCCTTCAGGTATAAAGTTAGGTTATTTATTTGGGACCTTTCTACTTTCTTAACATATGCATTTATTGCTATCAACTTTCCTCTCAGAACTGCTTTTGCTGCATCCCATAATGTTTGATATGTTCATTTTCATTACATTTGTTTTAAGACAATTTTTAAAAATTTTCCTCTCAATATCTTTTTTGACTCAGTGTTTGCTTAAAAGGGTGTTGTTTAATTTACACATATTTGTACATTTTCTCACTTTCCTTTGTTGATTTCTAGTTTCATATCATTGTGGTCAGAGAAGAGAGTTGGCATGCTTTCAAACTTCTTAGATTTACTAAAATTTGTTTTGTGACCTATCATATGCTCTATACTGGAGAATGTTTCATGTGTCATTGGGAAGAATGCATATTCTGCTGCTATTGGGTGAAATGTTCTGTATATATCTACTAAGTCCGTTTATTCTAAACTGTGGTTTAATTCCGATGTTTCCCTGTTGATTTTCTGTCTGGATGATCTGCACATTGCTGATAATGGGGTATTGAAGTTCCCTATAATTATTTTATTATTATCTATTTCATCCTTAAGATTTGTTATTACTTGCTTAACATATTTAAATGCTTGGGTGTTGGGAGTATATATACCTAATGGCTGCCCTATCTTTTGGAAGTATTGATCCCTTTATTGTCAGGTAGTAATCTTCTTTGTGTCTTGTTACCCGTTTTGCCTCATTTAAGTATGGCCGTGCCTGTCTGCTTTCATTTCCATTTGCTTGATATATCATCTTTCATCCCTTTGTTTGGGACCTATGGATGCCTTTAGACCTGAAATGGGTCTTCTGTAGGTGGCCATATAGTTGGATACTTTTTTTTCTCCCCTTCATCCAGACACTCTATGCCTTTTTAAAAAAATTTTTTTAATGTTTTATTTATTTTTGATACAGAGAGAGACAGAGCATGAGAGGGGGAGGGGCAGAGAGAGAAGGAGACACAGAACCGGAAGCAGGCTCCAGGTTCTGAGCTAGCTGTCAGCACAGAGCCTGATGCAGGGCTCGAACCCATGAACGTGAGATCTGACCTGGGCCGAAGTCGGAGGCTTAACCGACTGAGC
>NW_021917276.1:0-2195 GCF_006229205.1 Suricata suricatta | reverse complement strand
ACATCTGAAAGCAGATTTGTGCCTTTCCTCTTCCTCAACTCATGTTCAATTCTAACCCAATCCATTGAATATTATAATTTTACAAATCACATCCACATTTTTATTCTCTTGGATTCATATTGCTTTTGGCAGTATTGAAAGGTTTTTTCCAAGATTAAGGTAACCTTCTAATAATATACTAGTAATTACATCACTGATAAAAAAACATAATTGCATTTGCAAATTTGGATAACAGAATTACTCAAAATTGAAAAAAATGTGTTTGCAAATATTTATTTTCATGAGAAATATTATGAGCATATATTTGGATTTTTATTTTTTATTTCAGTTAATTAAATGTATCCATGGAAAGATATCAGTTAATACTAGAAAGCAAGAGAGTTTAGCATCATCTCTATTTCTATTATTTTTAATAAAATAATGAGAATATTTGGTCATGTTAAGAGTAAATGAGAGTAAAGACTGTGTCAGAAACTCTGCTGTATTAATAAGATCACTCAACTCTTTCAAGCTATCTGCCAATTTCTTCCAATGATTTTTCAACAGAAATCTAAAAAATTTATACTGTTAAATTTATACTGAGTTTCTCCAATTTTGTTGAAGGGCAACAGTTTGGAAACTAAGTGTCTCTAAAGGGTTTGTTATCCAGTTTGGTAGATTGCACACATGGTCAAAATTCTCCAGTCCTGTGGTGTCTATGCCATTGCGCAACTCTCCCGATCACGTGGTGCAGTCAGTTTCCCCACTCCTGGAAGGTTGTCATTACTGAAGTGATTCTATCTGCTATCATGGGGTATGACAGCTTCATGGCCATATATAACCCTTTGCACTACACAGTGGCTGTGTCCCAGAAATCTTATGCCCTATAAGTGGTCATATCATATGTATGGGGAGTTGCATGTTTCTTGATACTCACGTGTTCTGCTTTCAAACGATCTTATTGTGATATCTTTTTGTGGTTCAACAAAATCAATCATTTCTTCTCTGAGTTCTCCATGTTAATGTCTTTTTGTTGCTCTCAGTCTTATGTTGGCCAGTTGCTTCTTCTCACTGCCATGACCATTAATGAGGTGAACACACTACTTTTCATTCTCCCATCGTATGTGTTTTTCACTGCCACTAGCCTCCAGATGCACTCAGCTGGTGAGCATCACAAAATCTCCTCCAACTGTCAGCTTCACACCTGACTGGAGCACATTTCCATGGCCCCATTCTCTTCTCGGAGTCTGTGCCATAAATCCTAAACCTCCAGGTGCACAAAGTGGTATCTGTTATGCACAGTGTTGGCCCTCGTGTTGAATCCCCTCATGTATAGACTGAGAAATAAGGACATCAAAGACAGTCAGAAAATAACACTTTTTATCCATACTGAATGCATGCATTGATACACATTTACTTCTGTTAGTATAGAGCATGTTTCTATGATTGTAGAGTGATCTGTGAATCAAGCTCCTTAAAAATGTCACTTTAGATTTTCAAAAAGACAGAAAATTTACAATGGAAAGAATATGAAATTTAGTCCAGAGAAATTATATCGAGCTCTGATAATATAAGACAGGCCAGTTAGTTTATTTGAACCACTCTCTATCTATAAAAATGATATAATATGATGTAGTTCAAAGGGTGGCATGTGCAAGAAAATAAAATGTAGACAATATATCTGGCATATTGTATGTGTGGAATAAATGCTAGCTGTGTTCTCTTTTCTTCGCTGCTAACTGATAGGTTGTAGCTGTTAAGTAAACAACCACTTTTCAAAAAAATTTAATGAAATAGACGACAAGGAAAGAAATACATAGTCGTCTTTTCAGGAACCTCAAAACCAGTGGCATTAGTAAATATCATTATGGTGTTGGTGGGGAGGCAGTATTCAAAATCAATTGGGGATATCAGAGACAGTGTTCATAATTACATGCATCTTTTGCTTGTGCTTGAAGGAAGCAACACAAAAGAGAAAAATACAAGGTTTACTCAGTAATAAAGAACATGAACAATGTTCAAGAAGTGAGCATATATAATTAAGCCAATCATCCGACAATATGTTTGAGCTACTATTTTATGTCATATGCATACAAGTTATCTTGGTAGGTGCTGGAAGGAATGGAAATTTGCACAAGACAATTTACTACTCTTAACTCCTTCAACGAGAGTTCCAGTGTGGAGGATACAAATATTTACAAGTAATTTAGGAATAT
>NW_021917275.1:0-1109 GCF_006229205.1 Suricata suricatta | reverse complement strand
TGGGACTTTGCCATGGCAGCCCCCATGGACCAGTACAGTCCTTAAAAAGTCAACTGTTGTGGGGGCACCTGCGTGACTGTTGGTTAAGCGCCCGACTTGAGCTCAGGTCATGATCTCACAGTTCGTAGGTTCAAGCCCCGCGTCCGGCTATGTACTGACAACTCAGAGCCCGAAGCCTGCTTTGAATTTCATGTCTCCCTCGTTCTCTGCCCCATCCCCTTCTCAAAAATAAATAAACATTAAAACAAAATTAAAATTAAAAAAAAAACAATCTTTAAAAAAAAGTCAAACTGGAGCACCTGGGTGGCTCAGTCGGTTGAGCGTCTGACTCCTGATTTTAGCTCAGGTCATGATCTCACAGTTCATGGTTTGAGCCCCGCCTTGGGCTCTGCACTGACAGCATGGACCCTGCTTGGGATTCTCTCCCTTTCTCTCTGTCCCTACCCCTCTCTCTCAAAATAAATAAATAACCTTAAAACAAAGCAGTCAAACTGTTATGCCCCCTTGAAGACACCGCTGGTCCTGACCTAACAGCGGCCCGTGCCAGAACTCTGGGGTTCAGTGTGGAAACCGGAAGCCGGTCCTGCTACACACTCAGCACTTCCCTTCCAGGCCCTGGCGACAGTGTCTCTGTCCCTGCCTTCCCTGCACGCCTGTCTCCTCTCTGTGCACCTTGGAAGCCGGGACAAGCTGGGGCAGCCTTGTCCTCACATTTCCCCTTGCCTGGAGCCCAGGCACATTACAGGGCACAGAGCAGGCAGTGTTACATGCTTGCTAAACTCGGGCAGGTCCCTGGTCGGTGCACTTTCCTTACCTTCCAAAAACAGTGGTAAAGACACCTGTCCTGGACCCACCCAAGGGGCCCACAGACCCCCTGGGAAGGCAGGACGCTGGGTCTAGAAAAGAAGCGGGGCCTTCCACCAGAGATTGCTGTGAACACCATGTTCCACGTTTCTGTCCTCCAAAACAGATTGGTCTTCTGCCTCAATTACGATGTAAGTGCCACACACGTGGGCTGTGTGTGTGTGTCCACTCTGAAACGGAAGAGCCAGATTCGGCTCCGGGGGCGGGACGCCAGGCCTGGGAAAACAATGAGAGGCCTCCTGGGG
>NW_021917274.1:0-1109 GCF_006229205.1 Suricata suricatta | reverse complement strand
GTTTTAAAGACAACCCTAGAGAAGATAAAACAATGAACATGTGGCTACCAATGTGAGTAGTAGTCAAGGGGAAAGAAAAGGTGATGGAAGACTGAAGAGGGGAAGTTAACAGGCTCCTGGAGTCTAGGGGGTTCAGAGAAGGCGTCCCTGAAGAAGTAATGTCTAAGCCACAGATTGAAGTCGGCATATACATCTTCTACTTAAGAATGTGTGTGCCAGGGACTTTGGTCAGGTTGGAAGTCTTTAAGGCAGAGGGAACAACAGAGATAATTGACTAAAGACAGACTTTCAAAGGACAAAGAACCAAAGGGATGTAGAACATCAACAACAAAAGTCCTTTGACTGTTGGTTTACAGAATCCAAACTAATTTTGGATGGAAGTCAAAATAGGAGGCTGATACAGAAAAAGGTGAAAATTTCAGGAAGAAGTAAAAAGAAAGACAGGGTGCAACTATTTGATACAATGACCAGAAAGATAGGAGGTCATGCTTAAAACGTAGTTGCTGTATAAATGTGTAAATCAACGATTTCAAGGTGATGCCGGCTCCAAGGCACCATGGAGTAGGTGGTCAAAATGCAAGAGTGAAAGAGGTCATTGGACATAGGCAATGAAGAAACTGAGGCCAAGTGAAAATTTCAGTCACTCAGCCTCATGGTGGGACATGGAACAGAGAGGCAGGTTGTGAGTCAGGTGCCAGAATAATAATGGATGACCTTGAAAAAGACAGGGTAGAAAGAAATGATGCTGATAGTACACATTTGAAGAGAACAGATTTCTTGTTTTGTTTTGTCTTTTTAAAAGAGAGTAAGCATCTTAAAATAGCTCTTGGGGGCCATGAGTATAAACCACCTTCTGATCCTGAGGTAGTTAGGATACAGAAGCTTGGGCAGCCTTCATCAAAGGAATCAGATCCTAAATACATGCCAGACATCTCTGAGAGAAAATGGAGAGGAACCCCTGACATGAGTCAGAGCAATTAAGCTTTTCCTAAGAAATATTAAAATCATTGTATTAGGTGCCCAAAGTCACATATTCTTCTCAGTCGGTTAAGCGTCTAACTCTTGGTTTTGGCTCAGGCCATGATCTCACAACTTGTGAGTCTGAGCCC
>NW_021917273.1:0-1109 GCF_006229205.1 Suricata suricatta | reverse complement strand
GCCCAAACCCCAGAAGGACCCGCAGAAGCGTGATTGCAACACTCCTTTTATTAAACAGAATTGCACTTCAGAGCGAGGGTTTCCCCGGGTCCTGGGACTCCTCCGGAGGCCCCTGCGGTCATGCCCATTGGGCCGGCAGGCAGCCCCACCTGCCACTGGGGCGCGGGTGCCCAACGGCAGCCCCCAGCGGCCACACAGCTGCCCCCGGTGTGACCTCAGGGTGCAGGGACGGCGTCCCCGCCCAGGCAGGCGGCCAGTGGCGAGGACGTCGCCCACACTCCAGTGACAGACCTCGGGGATGAGGTAGACCTTCCGGGAGAGAACTACAAACACAAGGCAAACGGGCCGCAGCCCCGGAGCCCAGAGGTAGACACGTGGGCAGATCTGGGGACCGGAGGGGCGTCCGTGCCGCGAGACGTGGGCCAAGGGCTCCTGGCCCTGGAGCCACCCCCCAACATCTCGAGTCGCGGGTGCTGGGGCCGCTGCGATGCCCGTCTCCTCCCGGAAAGGGTCAGCGGCCCCCGACCCTGGTTAAGACCAGCTGATGAGAAACCGGGCCCCCATCGTGAGCGAGACCGGGATGTCCAGGGTCTGCAGGAGCAAAAAGGGAGTGTGACCACCCAACGGTCGTCAGCAGAGGTGAGACCCCGAGTGCGCGGCAGCCGAGAGCCCAGCCCCGGGGGGGCCTCTCGCGCCTGCCTGGCTGGGTCCGCTTGGGACACAAGCTGCCACTTCAACATGGCCCACGAGTCACCGTCCGTGCCGACACCGGCAGAGGAAAGACCCGCGGTGCACGAGGGCCCGTCCTTCCCTGGGGACCAACTCCTTTCGCCCTTGTGCGGCCCGGCCACAGCACCGGGTCCCCACGGTCCTCGGTACCGCCCCCTACCCCTGCCATCGCCGGGGACATCCCTCTGGCCCATCTGCCGGGCCCTTGCCTGGGTGTCAGGGCTGTAGGTGAAGTTGGAGACAGGAACGCCATCGGAGAGGACCTGCGTGGGGGCGGCGGCCACCCCCAGGACGGTGACCTTCCTCAGCTGCAGGCTGGCCCCCTCGCTGGCCACATGCACCAGCTCATTCGTGACGGTGTTCTGGCCAAGGGGAGAGGT
>NW_021917272.1:0-1109 GCF_006229205.1 Suricata suricatta | reverse complement strand
AATTTTATTTTCCTACAGTGGAAGCTTATATTCCTGATGTTATATCTTTCTTATATTCTAAAAATAAGCATTCAATGCTATAAATTTCCCTCTAAGCACTGCTTTCACTGCATCCCACAATTTTTAAAAAGTTGCATTTTTATTTTCATTTAGTTCAAAAAGTGTTTTAATATCTCTTGAGGTTTCGTCTTTGACCTGTGTGTTATTTAGAGATGTGTTTTTTAATTTCCACGTATTTTAGAATTTCCCAGCTTTGTTTCTGTTACTGATTTCTAGTTTAATTACAGTGTGGTATGAGAGTAGATATTGTATGATTTCTATCTTTTAAATTGTGAAGCTGTATTTTATGGCCCAGAATGTGATCTCTATTATTCCATGTGATCTTGAGAAGAATGTGATTTCTGCAATATTAGCTAAAGTAGCCTATAGATGAAATTATATCCAGTTGGTTGATGGTGTTATTAAGTTAAACTATGTACTTGCTGATTTTCTTCCTGCTGAATCTGTCCATTTCTGATAAAGAAGTGTGAAGGTCTCCAACTTAATAGAGCTTTGATCTATTTCTCCTTGAAGTACAGGTTTAGGCTCATGCATTTTGATACTCTATTGTTAGATTAATATGTCTTCTTAGAGGGTTCACCACATTATCATTAACTAATACCCTCTTTATTCCTAATAACTTTTCTTGCTCTGAAGTCTGCTCTTTCTGAAATAAATACAGCCAGTCCTGCTTTCTTTTGCTTAGTGTTAGCAGGGCATATCTTTTTTCATTCCTTTACTTTTAATCTCTATGTCTTTATATTTAAAGTGGATTTCTTATAGACAGCATAGTGTTGGGCCTTAGTTTTTGATCCACTCTGACAATCTTTAAATTGGGTATTTAGAACATTGACATTTAAGGTGATTGTTGATATAGTTGGATTAATATCTCCCACATTGTGATTGTTTTCTATTTGTTTGTTCTTGTTCTTTATTCCTGTTTCTGTCTTCTGCACTTGTTTCACCTTTTGTAGCTTTGAGTATTTTATATGATTCCATTTCCTCTTATTTCTTAGTATTATTTCTTAGATTCCCTTTTTTAAGTCATTGCCATAAAGTTTGCAATATAC
>NW_021917271.1:0-1109 GCF_006229205.1 Suricata suricatta | reverse complement strand
CAAAACCTGAGGGACTACTGAATACTGAAAACCGAGGGTTGAAGGGGGAGGTGGAGGAGAAAGAGAGGTGGTGGTAATGGAGGAGGGCACTTGTGGTAATGGAGGAGGGCACTTGTGGGGAAGAACACTGGGTGTTATATGGAAACCAATTTGACAATAAACTATTTTTTTAAAAAAGAAAAAGAAACTACCCATTAAAAAAAAGAAAGAAAGAAAAAAGTTTTGACCAAGTCAAATACAGAACCCCATGCATGTCTGGAACTTAACTTCCTCTAAATTCAGCCTATGTAAAGTGGCCTTTCAATCAATGATTTCAAAAAATATTAACTGAACATCTGCTATGTGCTTGTCATTTGCTCAAGGACCAAGGAAAAAAACCAGAATATTGAATAAGATACACAAGACCCCTGGCTTCACAGAGCTGAGAGTACAGGATGGGGGGGGGGGCAAACATGGAAAATACAAATAAATACAACAGTAAAATAATAGTAATAGTAAATAAATACAACAGCCTGAGAAAGACATGGTGCTCTTAAGCACATTAAAGGGTCCTTAACCCAGACCTGGTGGGTCATGAAATATGTCCTAGAGGAAGTGACATCAAAAATGGCCCTATGTGCATTTATGTGTGTTTTGGGAGGTGGTGCTCCTAATGTAGGAAGAATAAAATACACAATGCCCAGCCACAATTAAGTACTTGGCTTTGATGACAAAAAGTGCAAGAGGTAAGTTTGGTGGGGCTGGAGCATCCAGTGTGACTTGGTAGTGATATGACCACACTTAGATTCTTATATTTAAGGAAGACCACGCTGGCTGGCTGTTGAAGAGGAAGATGAGAGAAGAAGAAGAGTGGAGGCAGGGATGCCAACGTAGGAAACACAGAATACAGTGGGCGGGGTTGGACCTGGCATAGGTGCAAGTGTACACAGGAGGAAGTCGATGATTATCAAAGATTATTGGGAGGTCCTATCCTCTTGCAACTGATTGATTGCTAGGGTAAAGGAGAAAATGAAGTCGAACATGAGACTGGCCATCCAGTTACAGGCTACTGAGTGAACAGCTATGTCATTTATAAAGACTAAATATCAAGAGAGAAGCAGGTGTAAGGA
>NW_021917270.1:0-1109 GCF_006229205.1 Suricata suricatta | reverse complement strand
TCAGAGGGAGCTGGGGTCCACCTGGGGCTTATGGAGCTGAGAGGCCCACAGAAGGTTCCATGGAAAGGGTTAATTTGGGGCCAGAACTTTAAGCATTGGCATGACAGGAGAATCCTTATCAAAGAATGAGATAAACCAAGGCAGAGGGGCAGTGCACGAGGGGTGACCTGTCCAACTTGGCTATATTGACAGTGATTCCCGAGTCATAGAAAACAAACCTGGAAGGATGGGAAAGAGGATGTTTAATGCTTGAAAAAGAATTTGAGTTCATATAGATGGTAGGGAGCCATTTTGGTTTTTTGAGAAGAGAAATGACATCTATACACTATGTACCAGCCACATAGTCTAGAACTGCAATCTAGGAAATTCCTCAAGGGCAGGGTCAATGTCACATCCTGCTTTGAGTCTCCTACAGTACAGGGCCCAGGGTCTTAAACAGCATGGAGGTGCCTGAGCGTAGACTTGATGCTGTTTCTGGTTTATGTGCTGTGGTTAATGCAGAGCAATTCCAGCTTCCGGAAGGTTTTTGTGTGTCATTCGCTGCACAGTAGGGACGAGCAAGTCTCACACATCTCGTCAGAGCCCAGAGCCTTGCATTGGCTGATTTTTCTGTTTAGACACTGCTGGGTTGCATTTTGGTTTTACTGGCACCCAAATTTATTGAACTGTTGTTTCAAAACCTGCAAAGAACCTTTGTAAAACATCTTGAAAATGAAGGGCCAAAGATTTTTAAGAGGAAAAAACAGCTCCATAATAAAAATGCCATCACAGCAGTGCTGTATTTCAGTTTCCTATTTTGTCAGAATATCTTGAGTTCAGGCCATTAACATATGAATAATTTACTGCCAAAGAGTTTGTTACACAGGCAGTTGGAATTTATGGAAAAGTGAGGACCAAAATTTCTTCTTAATTTTCCCTCCAAATGTAGAAAACAGTTTAGGCTCATGAAGCATTCAGTCTGCTGCTTTGTTCCAAACCACCGTAATTAAAAGCCTTAATGGGGCATGTTTTTTTAGATTAAGCTCTTCAAAGATTGGTGACTGCAGATAATGGTCTTTCTGAAACACCAGCGTTAGTGAATGGAGCTCTTTTGGGTTTGGGGTTAGAAC
>NW_021917269.1:0-1109 GCF_006229205.1 Suricata suricatta | reverse complement strand
TGTCTGTCTGTCTGTCTTCCTCCTGAAGTGGAGACACCCCCCTGAGCCATCAGGTTACACTCCATCCTAGTTCCTCAGCGGGTCCCAGGCCTCTATCTGGCATTTATAACTGTCGTCTACACTAGTCATTTCTTCTCTGTTTTGTCTGAGACAGCCTCTCAGCTGAGGGGCCATCAGGCTCGGCCTGAGGGGATGATTCACACCTTAATTACACTCCGACCTGACCCGTAGATGTCCTCCCTGAACTGAGTTGTGATCATTTCCTTTGGGTTGAATCACCAACGTGAGAGCGCTGGGAGAAACCCAATCATCGCGGACAGATTCCTCCTCAGTGTCTCGAGTAGTTGGAAACCAGCGTCCTGAACACTCGGGTTCCATCTCCCCACTCTGTGCAGGAGCCCATACTTGCCTGACGGTTGAGAGAGACGAGCAATCCGGCCTGACCCCTTGGCAGGGTCACTGTCATTAGATGGCTGACACTCAGTGAGTTACCCTCTTGAAGTTCTCTCTGCCCCAGAGCTTGTCGTCTCTCCCGAGTAATGAATCCTAAGTGTTTCCTGTAGGCAGCACTAACCGTGGGTCCCCATTTTTGGGCATCTGAAACGTGGCCTGATGGCCTTTGGCTTCTTACCTTTCTGCTCACCTCAACCCCACAGCTACCTTATGAGGCAGAGGCTATGTTACCACTCAGTGATCCCAGAACCCGAGCCTGTTGAATCATGTAATTGCTCAAGTTGACACAACAGGCACGAGTGCACGCCTTTCAGTTTCTCACACTGAACTTGAACATTTGGGAGGTACCACTCCCAATGCCAAGCAGTTCTTATATGCCAGCAGGGTGTCTGAGAAATCACCCCATTCTGATGCTATGCACCCAGAGCTACATCATATTCCACAGTTTGAGGGTTCAGTCGTCCACGAGGGACCCTGACCTCTACTTCAGATGCTAGCTGCACACCCCAGGCTCTTCCCTGTGCTTCTGACTCACTGGCTGCGGATTGGGATTGGGGATTCCAAGGACCTCCTTAAGTTTGATTAATTTGCTACAGCAGGTCACAGAACCCAGGGAAACACTTAACATACCCGTAAACATATGATAGAGGGTACTG
>NW_021917268.1:0-1109 GCF_006229205.1 Suricata suricatta | reverse complement strand
GGAAATGCCGGGCCCTCCGCTGAGTGAGGACGGCCCAGGGTCAGTGAGGCCAGAGCCACAGCTCTGTTTCTAGAATTGCACTCACCTCTGGTGAGTCCCTAGGCTTGTGTCCCCTCCCCAGTGGGCCCCGCACCCCCTCACCGTCCTTCGGTATCAAGAGCTGTGACTGGAAGGCATCGTGTGGGGAAGTGCTGGCCAGCACCCGGGTGGTCCCACCTGGGCGGTGTGTGGGGTGTATGGATACAGGGTCCCCCTGGAGCCCCACTGCCCTGGATGCCCACAGGGAGGACCGCTGACCGGGAGGACCGGGCTGAGAAGCAGGTTTCCAGCAGCCCCTGCCCTCCAGCCTCAGGCCGACCCCGGGGGCAGCCCGCCCTGAGGACTGCGTTGCCCCCAGCCCTGGGCCGCCAGCTCTGAGCCCATGTCTGAATGGCCTGCGGCCTCTCAGGTACCGGGTCAGCCTGCAGGTCAGCTGGGTCCGTGTCCCCCTGGGCAGAAGGGCCTCAGTCTGGCCCCCTTCCCGGTGGGGAGGCCAGTACAGGAGGGCGGGGTGTGCTCACAGTGAGGACCAGCTCCAGGCAGAGAGGGAGAGTGGGGCTTTTCGATTCTTTCCCAGTGAGGCCAAGGTGAGGATGAGCCCTGAGCTCCGCCCGGGCAGCGGCCAGCGGCGGGGCCTCTGCGCGCACAGGCACACTCACCGGCTCACGGGTTGCAGACCCCCTCTCAAGACCGCTTCAGTCCAGACACGGATGCAGGGCGGGTGCTGGGTGTGTGTCTCCACCAGTTCTGGTCCCAGTGCCAGGTCGGGGCTCCACGACACTTGTCAGTCTGGTGGCCGAGGGGTTCTCAGGCCCTGCTCCCTCCCCACCAGCCTCAGCCCTGGGAGCCATTGTTTGGGCTCCTGGTGTGGGCCAGGCAGGGGCCCTCCCCCAGGCGCCCCTGCTCACCCCTGCTCACCTGGGAGCCCCTCCTCTTGTTTTCCTCTGTGAGCAGCAACTCTTCTGCTCATCTGCTCATCGCTCATCGATTACTGGGAGTCAGAGCAACTAATCAGAGCAACTGATCGTTTCTGGGGCAGCGCCCGCCCCTCTGTTCTCAGGGAAATCGTT
>NW_021917267.1:0-1109 GCF_006229205.1 Suricata suricatta | reverse complement strand
TGACCCGGCAAAGGTGCGGGTGGCTGGGAAGGCGCAGCAGTGCAGGGGAGGGTGGACACCTTCCGTACAGGTTAGGACCAGAGACCCAGGACCCGTTACACAGAAGGGAAACTGAGGCTCAGAGAGGTGCGATCACTCCCTCCTCGTCCACCCGCCCTGGTAACTGGGAGAGGGGTCCGCCTGCAGTCTGGTGACGCCAGCCTTCCAAGGCCACCTCTGCAGATGGTGCCTCGTTGTCTTGACTCTTGCTGTTTGAAGCCAAATGAAACAAAAATGAGAAATGCAGGAAAAAATTGCTGATGGCAAAGAGCTTCAGCACATGCGTCATCTTTCCTGTTTCCACAGACTTGTCTGTGTGCACAGAATGTCAATGTCCTGTCTGAGGAGAGCTTCCCTGCACCAACACCGGGCAGGGGTGAGGGCGCATCAGGGAGGGAGCTCCCAGGACCCGCTCCCTGCAGGCTCCTCCCAGGAAGGGGGGACAGGAGGACGCTGCCCTTCCCGGGCTTCCATACAGGTGGACAGGAGGGCGGGCCACAGGGAAGGAAGCAATAGAGCCCTAGTAGGCACCCGGGCATCCTGCCAGCTGAGGAGGGCCGGGGTTTGTGTCACTGGGGGCTTCTGGGCTCCCCTACGAAGGCCATCAAGCCCTCGAGAGACCATCTGTGCTCTGGGCAGGTGTGCTATGTGCCTGGCAGGGGTCCAGGTGGGAGCTTGGGGTGGGGCCAGGCCAGTGGGTGGGGTGGGGTCAGACAGGGGTCGGGGCTACCGCTATTGCCAGAGCCTGCTTAGTCCTACTAAGGCAGGTGCTTTCCACCAGCTAGTTTCCTTGCTCCCTTTAATACCGTCACACTCGGCTCTTAAGATATCAAGCTGTGTTTAAGACTATCTTTTATTTTTATTAAATTTTTATGTTATTTATTTGAGTGTGTGATACCTAAGATTTTGTTCTTAGCAAATCCTTGAACTGTTTTATGACTATTTTTTTATATGAAACTGTTGTTACAAAATGTCCATTGCTGTTTTGGGGGGATATATTTTAAAAACACATCAACAGCCCTGTGTCATATTTTCCATTCTACTTATGACACTTATTTTTACAAATGATT
>NW_021917266.1:0-1109 GCF_006229205.1 Suricata suricatta | reverse complement strand
TACTGACGTCTCTTAGGAAGAACAGTAATAAACAGTGCTACGAAACTCTGCTGGAAGAAGTATTTAAATATAATAAGGGAGAATGTTTGTTCTCTATATTCGATCCCAAATAAGACCTGGGAATTCATCAATATGTCATATCTTTAACTGAAATCCTGTTTTTCTACCGACTCAAGTTACTGAGCGCTCCTTACTCCAGCTCCCACAACATGGCCCCTAGCCCATGACCTAGCATGCTGCCCCTAGAGCCGACCCCCCCATCCCATCTCTGCTCCACCAACCTACTTCTTGTCATCTATCAAGTTTCAATTAGTCAACATCTACTGAAAGTCTTTCCCAATCATTAGAAGGTGCAAAAATGTCCCATATCGATGCTTCTGTGAAAATGCATGAGCATGTATTTGTGGTTTGATTTGGCCATTTTTAAATTAAACTTGGGGGCACCCAGGTGGCTCAGTAAGTTAATCGTCCAACTTTGGCTCAGGTTATGATCTCGTGGTGGGTGAGCTCAGGCTCCACATTGGGCTCTTGCTGACAGCTCGGGGCCTGGAGCCTGCTGTGGATTCTGTGTCTGCCTTTCCTTCTGCTCCTCTACCTCCCCTCAAAAATCAACAAACATTAAAAAATAAAATAACTTATTTTGTGCAATCATAATATAATAATCCGTGCATATGCCCTTTGCTACCCCAGGCTTGTCCAGTTTTTAAGGACAGCTGATACCTCTAGGGCCTAGGTCAGGATTGCGCACATTGGGGGCTATTCATTAATTCCTTTCAAATAAACATCTAATCAGCTTAATTAAAAAATGAGCCATCAACTCTGCTGTACACCTGATGTCAGAAGAAAAAATAAGACTGAAGATTTTGTCATCTAGGAAATATTGCGTCTCTTCTCTGTTTCCTGCAATGCTGCGAGCAGTCCAATTTTGAGTTGAGAGGAACTTTCCAGGTTTGCCATCTCTAACAGAGGCAGTGACAGTGCTGTCCTGATGAAAATTCCTCAAAATGGATTTGAAGAAAGATCATTTCACACTGAGAACCTTCTAGAACCCCAGAGAAATGCTGAGAAGGGGGAAAAGTGACAAACATCTGTATAAATGAAGAGAAAAA
>NW_021917265.1:0-2199 GCF_006229205.1 Suricata suricatta | reverse complement strand
CAAAAAAGGTAGTGATTCAAATGTACGTCTTTCAATAGATTGTATTTTATTGCAGGATAAATCCCTAGGAAAAGGAAAGGGAAAATATTGCCTCGTTAGGTATAAGATATCTAATAAGTAGGATGATAGTACTGAATACGTAGCTTTTGCCTAAAGTCTGAGTATGAGGAATTGTTATTTGAACCTTCCAGAGCCCCTAAACCTGTCCTCGCTTTTCTTAAGAGTCTCGCCTTCATGATCTTCATACATAAAATACACAACTAAAGATCATGACAGATTTTGGAAGTCATCTTTCCTGAGAGGAGAAGGATATGCTTTTGTGGCCTCATCAATTTCTAGATTATGAGCTCAAAGTTGTCCTCTCCACATACAATATCTAACATTAAAAGGGATATTCTCACATGAGCACACCTTCCTGGTTGAGTTCAAGTTTTCGAGGCCAAGTCAATACCAGAAGAAATGAAAGATACCTTTTCATTTAACTTGAAAGGATGTTACTCCTCTAATCAATACATAACTTTGAACTAACTCAGAATTATATTATCATGTTAAAAGAAATTTATTTTTGGTTGGGCATGGCCTTAACAGTCCATGAATTTATCAACTGCTTCATTTACAAGTGAGGCCAACAAAAACCAACATTTTTATTTGAAAATACCCATTCTTGATTATAGCTGACCCTCTTATTTCCAGTGATTCCAGCTGAGTCCCTCACTTTCCACCTACATGGGTGTAACTATCTTCTGACTGGCATTTTCACCTCTAGTTTCTCCCTTTCTAATCTATACTGCACACAGCCAGCAGATTAATGCTCCAGAAATGGCTCCCAAATACCAGCGTCACTTGGGAACTGACTCAAGATGCAAATTCCCATCTCCCTTCTGGACCGAGTCAATCAGGCACTGTGGAGGTAGAGCCCGTGTTCTCACAAGGCCTCTAAGTGACCCTGCTGTGGTCTCAAGATTGTCCTAGAGCACTGGCTGTGATAACATGGTAGCTTGGCCTGTTATCCATGGCCTCCAAAATCCTAAATCTGGCTCTATGTTCCTGCTCTACAGATACCAAAGAAATTTCTCCTGCATTTTGCCTTTCGTCCACTCTCCTTTGCAAGCTTACTTTTCCCAAGATTTGTATCTGACGACACCTAGTAACATACCCCTTCAAGGGTCTGTTCAAGCAGCATTTCTCTCGTAACTCCCCTGATCCAACTTGAGGTCTTTTCCCCTCCTCTATGTTCCAGAAACAATGTATACCTCTCATTCCATTGGGCACTTTATGTCATTTGTTTATCTCCGAACAGTGTTTCTAAGGTTTGGGGCCCAAGACGACCAATACAAAAGTGGCTGTCCCCTAAGACTTGGAAGGTCTGATCATTTAAAGGATGATTTTTAGTGTCATAGGAGGCTCTGTTTACTCACTACCCTTATGCCTTCCACATTTGCAAGAAGAGTCTATTTGCTAAAGAGCATCATTAGTAAGGATTAATGAAATACACAGCTCTGGATGGCCTGGGCAAAGAACAAACATTGAACCTTTATAGCAAAGAACATTACTATCTCTGTATGTCTAAGTGCACACAGATATAATGCAAACACTTCTTCCTTGACAATGAGGTTGGAGACACTTTTATTTTGAAATTAGCGAAGTTAGAAGCATTTCTGATATGTTATTTAGTGCAAACATTTCTAACTATACCATTTAGCCGTCATTTTATTTTTAAAGAGATTATTTTTTGAAAGTAACCTGTATCTCTAACTTAGAGCTTGAACCTAACCCTTGAGATCAAGAGTTGCAGGCTGGAATGACGGAGACAGCCACGTGCCCCTTAACCATCATTTTAAACCTCTATTTGCAGCTGTCTACTCCTGTACTGATCACGGGAATCTACTCCTGAAGCCACGAGCACACTGTATACACCGTATGTTAGCTAACTTGACAATAAATTCTATAAGAAATCATTATAAAAAATATATTAATAAAAACAACTGCTGCTCTGAAATCCTTAATCTGTTCTCTTGGTAACTTAATATGTATTTGTAATACAGCCTCCATAATTCACCTGCTTAGTTCCATGTGTAATATTTAAATACTTAATTTAGATGAAATTGTTTACAAATTCTGGGTGAATGGCATGCAATGAGTGTCGGTGTTCTACATTTTCTTGTCTTGCAGGTGACAGTTGGAGGTTAACTTTCATAC
>NW_021917264.1:0-1109 GCF_006229205.1 Suricata suricatta | reverse complement strand
TTTGTAATTAGGAGATTGGATTAAATGGAATATAGTCTTTTCCAAATTAAAAATATTTGATTCATTAGAGGAACAGGTTTTTTTCAATACCTGTTCCTTACTTAAACATGAAAAGAGATAGGAAGAATGAATCATTTTAGGTCCAAAAGCCATTTCATTTATGCCTCTTTAAAACGGGATGATTTGGGGATTGGCAAACAAGTACTCACAATTGCCAGAATGAAGCAGGGCCCTCTCACTTAGCATCCTAGAAGGGACTGTGGATTTGTGGTTCTAAATAAGCTGACCCTGAGTACATTTGAAGAAACCTCCATGCTCAGGCCTGGGGGAGACCTAGAGATGAATCAGGCATCAACCCGAGGGTCAAAGAGCTTACGATGTAGTTTCATATACATATATTACTGTACATGATTAAAAATAATTGGGATAAATATTAAAACAGAATTATAAAGAAAGTGTTATAGGGGCACAAAGAATGGAGAGATTTAATTTCCATTAGTTCCTACTTTTGAGATGAGAAAGTACTTTGTTGAAAAAAATGGCATTTGACTTGAGATTTGAAGAACGCTCAAAATTTCAAGGGATGAGGCTAGGAGATCTGGGTTGGAAGAGGACTTTCCTGGTGAAATGAGCCAATTAAGCTAAGGGATGGGGGTATATATGAGAAGTAGTCAGAAGACTGACTTTCCTGCTCTCAGTAATGCTTTGTCAGTACCTGTCTCCTAACTCGTCTAAGCACATTGTTATTTTTAGCTATCTGCCTTTCATCATCTATGAACAACTTGCACACAGAGAGCATGACCAATTTCTCTTTATAATCCTAGGTCCTAGTCCAGGGAGGTGTCTTGGTCATTGGTGACGAGTGAATAATGGAATGTGTGCAACTGGGGAGTAAGGAACTGGAGAGTATCTTGTTCGTAGCCACCATCCTGTTCCTGTGGGGTCAGAGCTAAACTGAGTAGGTTGGTTAGGCTTCCCTGGCAAAAAAGCCATATGATGCAACCTAAATGTTTTCCGACCATTTCTTGTTACTTCTACATTATATTCCCATAGCTCTAGATAAGGCTCCTCACTGAGCCCCATTAGAAATGCAGATTCTGAGGCAGAGA
>NW_021917263.1:0-1109 GCF_006229205.1 Suricata suricatta | reverse complement strand
TGTTAAAATGATCACGTTGGGGATATCAGTTAAATAAAATGTATTATTACAAGTACTTTCACCTGTTTCTTTTTCTTTTTTAATATGGCTGCTAATACATTTAAAATTACATTTGTGGCTCGTATTATACTTCTGTTGGACTATGCTAGTCAAGACATAGGCTTTGTTCCTGTGATGAGGGCCGGAGGTGGGTGGCCTGCCCTCACCCCGAGCTGTCTGTGACAAGGTGGGTTGGTCTGCCTAATTTTGGGGTTCACTGAGCACATGCATTTGGCTTTCACAGAGAGCTGTGTTCTGTTCTCCAAATTAGCCTTTATCCCCACCAAAGGTGACACGTTGGCCTCCTTCTGCTACTCTTTTGTCTTATTTCCCAGTGTGTTCAGAACTTGGATGGAGAAGAGGAGAACTATTTCTGGGTCTATTAAGGACCCCCTGCCATTCATCCAAACAGTACACACCAACCACTTACCGTATGCCATGCCCCATGCTGGTACTGAGCATAAAACAGACAAACAACTCAGCGACATGCCTGGCCTCAAACTGGATGAGATTTCAAGGGTTCCTGCTGGAACAATTCTCGTATACACCGAGGTCCCAAATTTTGCTTTACCATCTTAGGGAGGTGCCTGAATTTCTGCAAGGACATCCCAGAACTCCTGGTTAAAAACTCTTTGTTTAAAGCGGGGTTTTTCAATGTAGGCACTACCAACATTTTGGGTTGGATAATTCTTTTAAAAATTTGTAAGTGTTTATTCATTTATGAGAGAGAGAGAGAGAGAGAGAGAGAGAGAGAGAGAGAGAGAGAGAGAGAGGGAATCTGAAGCAGCAGGCTCCAGGCTCCGAACTGTCCAAACAGAGCCTGAAGCGGGGCTTGAACCCATGAACTGCAAGTTCATGACCTGAGCTGAAATCAGTCACTTAAATGACTGAGCCACCCATGCGCCCCTAGAAATCACTGCTTTTGAGTGAGTGAGAAAAGAATACCTCTGGGGAGGCCTCAAGCCAGATGCCCCTGGGTCTCGGCCGCCCCTTGTCTCTCTCTCTCTCCTGCTGCTAGCCCCCCTGCCCCTACCCCAGGGACCCCTGCTCTTGGCCCCATGGCCTCTGCT
>NW_021917262.1:0-1110 GCF_006229205.1 Suricata suricatta | reverse complement strand
TTTAAAACACTGAGGAAAATATGAAGGGTTTCAGCAATGCCAATTTTGGGGGGAGGTGTTATATTTAATATATATGTATATATATTATATACATACAGGCTGGCTCAGTCAGTAGAGCATGTGACTCTTGATCTTGGAGAAGTAAGGTTGAGCCTCACGTTGGGTACAGAGATTATTTTAAAAAAAATGTAAAAAACAGATACACACACACACACACACACACACACACACGCTCCAAGATAACCATTTTTAATTTTTTAAATTTGTTTATTTGAGAGAGAGGTCAAGAGAGAGAGCATTAGAAAGAGAGAATCTCAAGCAGATTGTGAATTGTCACCACAGAGCCCAATGCAGGGCTTAAACTCATGAACCATGAGATCATGGCCTGAGTTGAAGCCAAGAGTCAGACGCTTAACCAACTGAGCTACCCAGGGCCAACCCCTGTGGTTACCATTTTTAGAATATACAACTTTCTCCCAACAGTGCCCGAGTACCGAGCCCCATTTTCAGTGGACAGCAATTTGTCTCTGGTGCGTGTAGACTGGAGTGGTTCCTTCCTTCTGAATGGCCCACTGAAGGAGTTCGTGGTGACCAACGGAGGCCAGCGTGTGTACAGTGGCTTCGACACCACCCTCTACATACCAAGGACGGCGGACAAAAGTTAGTTTCTGACTCTATTTCGTGGTGTGTTAGGAAGTCTGGGTCCCAACTTTATGAGATACTGTCTGAAAGGTGACCAGCAGGGACTCCTCATTAAAATGTCCCAGGGGAAGTACCACTTCTTATGGAAATGTCGCCACTCTGAGTGTATGGCTGTTGCCTTTATGACGCAGTTGGGAGGCAAGACTTGCCTCTGGGTGATGTGAGTGTCCCCAAGAAGGAACAAGACTGCGGAGCAGGCTGTGTCCACCAAACAAATAGCACCCACAGGTAGTCAATGGATTTCCTGAACTAATACACTTCCAGGGACTTCAGAGATTTTTCTTGATCTATCCACAGCTTCCAAATAGAGACTGATCAGGTAATGACCATCTCCAACTCTTAGACCCTGCGTGAGGACTTCCCCACCCAACCTTGGCACCGGTTCCTCAAACAACAACATTTTTCCTT
>NW_021917261.1:0-1110 GCF_006229205.1 Suricata suricatta | reverse complement strand
ACTTCTCCAATGAGGACATCCAGATGGCCTACAGACACATAAAACGATGCTCAACATCATCAATTTTTTTAACTGTTTATTTTGGTTCGAGAGAGAAAGTGCAAACAGGGGAGGGGCTGAGACAGAATCCCAAACAGGCTCTACACTGACAGCAATGAGCCTGGTGCAGGGCTCAAACTCACAAAATGTGAAATCATAACCTGAGCTGAAATCAAGAGTCAGATGCTTAACTGAGTGAGCCACCCAGGCACCCTCGTCACTTCTATAGTAACAATAAACAGAAAGTAAAATAATCATGATAAAAATTGTCCATTCACTGTAACTACTAATGTAAAACATGTACACTAATTTTAATAAGAAATGCGTGTGATATTTTACTGAGAGGCATGAAAGAATTCTTGAGCAAATGAAGCAATATGCCATATTTCTAGTAAGTTTGACAGTTGTCAAAAGATCAGCTTGTCTAGCCTTGTATTGTAGATTTAATGTAATTAAAATCAAATTTGAATTAGAATTTAACTTGACAAAATTATCTAAAAATTCTTGTGGAACAATTCTCAGAAATAAATAAGACAAAAGAAAAATGTGGAACTTACATTAGAATCATTATAAAGTATGTAACTAGACAAGAATATAAGGTGTCTTCATTTGGGATTTCTGGAGACAGAGCCTATGATGAGTATTCATATACAAGTGACTTATTAAGGGAATGTCTCAGGAGAAAGCTGTAAGGGAGGAGGTAAGCAGGATAGAGAATGGAAAGGAATTATACATGGATGTAGTTTAGATTATATATTATCAGTGGGACAGTATTACCTAACTCTAAGAATCAGATTATTTTGTTTCAAAATGGGTTGGGTATGGCAGATAGAATCCTCTGATGGTCTCCACCAAGTGGCCTAAATTTCCCACCTAATTCCCTCCCCTTGAGTGTAGGTGGGACCTGAGAATATGATGGGGCAATTACTCTCTTGGTTAGGTTGTATTACAGAAGATTCTGCTTGTTTCAAAGAAGTCAGTATCAATGATATAACAGCTTTACTAGGACCTGACAGTGGCCTCTAGTTCGAGTGGCCCACAGCAAACAGCCATCAAGAAACAGGTCTCAGT
>NW_021917260.1:0-1110 GCF_006229205.1 Suricata suricatta | reverse complement strand
GATGCTTAACCGACTGAGCCACCGAGGCGCCCCAAAATTAGACATTTTAAAATGAACAATTCAGGGGTGCCTGGGTAGCTCAGTTGGTTAACTGTTGGACTCTTGATTTCGGCTCAGGTCATGATCTTATGGTTTATGAGTTTTAGCCCCGCATTTGGCTCTGCACTGGTGGTGTGGAGCCTGGTTGGGATTCTCTCTTTCTCTCTCTCTGACCCTCCTCCATTTACTCTCTTTCTCTCTCAAGAATAAAATAAGATATAATAAAACAAAACAAGCAATTCAGTGGTATTTACATTCACAATGTCACATAAGCTCTGCCTCTTTCTAGTTCCAAAATATTTTCATCATCCCCAAATAAAACGCTGAACCCATTAAGTAGTTATTCCCTCTCCCCTCCCCCAGCCCCCGGGCATTCTCCTTTCTGTCTGTACAGATTTGCCTATTCCGGGCATTTGAAACACACTCACAACACATAGCCTTGCATGTCTGATTTCTGTTACTTTGAGTGGAACAGTAATAAACATTTATTTACAAGGATTTTTCAGGTCACAAGACTGGAAGCTAAGGGTGTGAATGGAGACAGAGGACCAAGTCCTGGGGTAGTTCATTATTAAGAGGTGAGAGGGAAGAAGAGGAAGCTGCAAGGGAGCCTGGGAGAGAGCAGATGTGGGATGGGAAGAAACCCAGAAGTGTATGGTGGGTTGGAAACCAAGTGAATAGAATTTTTTAAATGTTTATTTAATTTTGAGAGAGAGACAGAGAGAGAGTGGGGGAGGGGCAGAGAGAGAGAGAGAGCGAGAGGGAGG
This sequence comes from Suricata suricatta, assembly GCF_006229205.1. Classification (NCBI taxonomy): domain Eukaryota; kingdom Metazoa; phylum Chordata; class Mammalia; order Carnivora; family Herpestidae; genus Suricata; species Suricata suricatta. The sequence continues at coordinate 304 of NW_021917260.1, read as the reverse complement.
GAGAGGGAGAGAGAGAGAGAGAGAGAGAGAGGGAGAGGGAGAGGGAGAGGGAGATACAGATCTGAAGCAGGCTCTAGGCTCTGAGCTGTTAGCACAGAACCTGACGTAGGGCTCGAACTCATGAAGCACCAGATCATGACCTGAGTTGAAGTCAGACGCTCAATGAACTGAGCCACTCAGGTGCCCCGTGAACAGAATGTTCTAAGAAGATAATGTGTCAACTCTTGCCAGAAGGTCAGGGGAAGTGAATATGAGAACTGACTCCTGCAATTAGCAACAGGAAGGTGCCTGTGACCTTGAAAAG
>NW_021917259.1:0-1110 GCF_006229205.1 Suricata suricatta | reverse complement strand
GGGCTCGAGACGGTGGGGACTCAGGGGGTCACGGCCCCTGCATTCAAACACTGGAGACTCATTCATCCACCCAGGCTGCAGATGTGACCCACAGCCCGAGTCTCACCTTAAGGGCGCTTATATCTTCCCTGGGCGAGGGCCTCCCATTCCACCTGGATGAGAACGACCCATCTCCCCCGGGCAAGGGCCCCCCGTCTCCCCTGGGTGAGAACCTGGTCTCACCCCCACGCCTGGGGGAACCCTCCTCTCCTCACACCCCTGCAGAGGTCCCGCAGCTCCCATCTGTGCCCCGGGGCGTCCGCCGTCAGACACCCGGCCTGGAGCCTCCGCCCTGCAGGCTGCTCTGGGCCAGACAGGCTGGCGTGAAACCTTAGGGAGGCAGAGGTTTCCGGGATCAGGACGAACACCAGCTTCGGGGTGGAGGCCACGCCCCAGACGAGGGTGCAGCTGACACTGGGGTGCCGGACCTGGGCGGGCCCTCCTCGGGTCCCGGGTCTGCAGTGGGACTGGGGCCCAGAGCTCCCAGGCGCGCCCCTATCCCCTCCGGCCTCCGGGTTTGTGGGGGGGTGTGCCTGTGGTTCCTCACCGGAGGGGCGGGGCCCGGGCTTTCTGGAGACCACCAGCCTCAAGTTCAGTCCTGTTGTGACACCAGCCTCACAAGCATCCTGTCTGCCGTCCTGGATGCCTGCACATGGAAACCCTTTCTCCGCACATATCCTGATGCCCGGCCCGTTCTGCCCCGCGCCTGGGACAGAGAGTCGGGCCCGCGTGAGGACGGCTGTGTGCAGGGTCCTGCCCCGCAGCCCCGGCTCGTCGGGCCCGCACAGATGACCTGACCGTCCCTCCCATCAGATCAGAGTCTGTGTGTCTGAACCACGGGAGTCCTGTGCTCAACACCAGAGGCCTGACCCAGGCTGGGTTTCCTCAGAGCAGAAGTCTTGGTCTCCAACCAAAAGTAATAAATGTATTATTATTATTATTATTATTATCATCATCATCATCATCATCATCACAAGACACCTGTGAGTCGAAATCAACACCTGTGTCCGGATGGAATGAAGCCGGGTTCTGGGAGGTGTCTGTTCAGATGTGGTTCTGGGGCGTGCGGGT
>NW_021917258.1:0-1110 GCF_006229205.1 Suricata suricatta | reverse complement strand
TGCATGATAATGGCCCACATTCCTAAAGGGACATATCTGAATGAAGCAGGTCTATTAGCAATGCATAATGTGCCAGAATTACAGGCCTGAGTGTCTTTTTAGCCCCACCAACATTTCTGTTAGAGTTTCCAAGCTGATCTGTCTCTGTATAACAGAAGATAAAGTTTTATGCTAAAATAATCACTTATAATTTGATGCTGTGCCTTGAGTCAAAGAATATTGTTACAGTGAGATTTTTCTCAGAACTACTGGGAATTACACAGGCTGCAATTTCTAACATGCTTTTCCACATCATCTCCTTTGGGCCCAAACAGCCTAATTTGTTTGTGCCAGCAGAAAATCTCAAAGAAGATGGCCAAGGCACTTAAATATCCCAGCAAGTGAAGCACAACCTTAAGGGCTGTTAAAATAGCACAAGATACATGGAATATCAGGACGGGACCCTAACAGTCATTTTGTCCAATTCCTTCATTTCTCATAGGAGAAAACCGACTTTACTGTTTAATGTCACTCCACGAACAAATGCCTTAAAAATTCTGAGACCCCCGACTTTTACTAGAAGACTAGAATTGATCACGAATTCATGTTTTCTTTCAGTTATCTCTTCTCTCCTCTGACTCCCAAACTGTTCTCTTCTACCGATTTATGTACGTGGGGGACTTAAACACACCCAACACTGAGATCTCTTCTGAGGATATAAGCTTTGTATAACAATGTTTACTTCTTGGCATCTTCAAAATCCTCCCATAGAAACTTTCCTTGCCGCCAGATATCCCTGTCAATAATTTAAATGTAAAATCATGACTCTAGAATCCACATTTTAAACAAGAAAAAATTCAATGTTAGTAAGAATGTCAGAGGCACTTCTTCAAAACCATACTCTATGAGAGATGGGTGAGTTGCACAGTATTTCCCAGGGAAGGGATTGGCCCCAGCGCCTAGAATTCTTGATTTCATGTCCTGCACTCAGTTTCTCAAGTTAGGGCACCAGCTACTTGTATCCTAATCTACATCATGCAGGAAGTTGGTTTATTTAAATGTTTATTTATTTGAGAGAGAGAGAGAGAGAGAGAGAGAGAGAGAGAGAGAGAGAGAGAGAGGGAGGGAGAG
>NW_021917257.1:0-1110 GCF_006229205.1 Suricata suricatta | reverse complement strand
ATTATGCTGTATGTTGACTAACTTGAATTTAAATAAAAACTTGGAAAAAATAAAATAAACCAAATTTTCTACAGTTCAGGGATTATATTGTTAGTTAATAAATCATATAACATCCGGGGCATATTTTTCTGTTAATGTAATTTGTGTATTCATAAAAGAATGCCCATACCCTAATTATATTTTTATCTAAACTATTGTCTGAACGTATATGTTTTCATTTCTTCTAAAAAGGAACCATTTAAAGATATAAAATCTTTGATCTAGCAGCCTTGATCTGGTAATAATCTTGAATATAAAGTTCCCATGCTATTATGTTTGAGAATCTCTGTGTGCATTAGTAATAATTCAACTTCAAATTTACCACATGTTTCTCTTCAAATCTCAAGCTAGGATTAGTCTATACTGTCTACTTTCTAGTTGAGTATTCTTATAAATTAATGGTCTTCAATCTCATTTGGAAAATCAGCATGCCTGACAAAATTTGTATATGCCACTGGACTAATTTCCATTCCTCTCCCACTGTTATAGCCAATTTTATTTCCATGGTGTGTCTACTCCATATTTCATCATTTTAATATTTAAAGGGATGTGGCAGCTGTGTGATAGATTACTGGCCACAGGGTGGGAGCAGTTAGGCTTGCCTAGTGTATATATTTTTTTAATGGCAACATGCCTGAAGTGTCTTCTTTTAACCAATCTGCATTTCACTTGCTTTACCTAAAAATTGGATTTAAAGTAGCTGATACCTGCCTTGCAAAGTAAGTAAAATCCTAGTGAAGGCTGTATGTTTTCTATTCCAGGACCAGGAGTGGGGGTTACTGTTTAACTTTTTCTACATGCTTCACTCTTACTGTCTTTAATTTGTTTTAGAAATAAGCAGTAAAGGGGTGCCTGGGTGGCTCAGTCGGTTAAGTGGCCAGCTTCAGCTCAGGTCATGATGTCACAGTTCAGTTCTTGATTTCGAGCCTCCTGTCGTTTTGTGCTGATGGCTCAGAGCCTGGAGCCTGCTTCAAATCGGGTCTCCGGATTACCTCTGCTCATTTCCCAATCACATTCTGTCTCTTGATGTTTCTCAAAAATAAATAAACATTAAAAATTAAAAAAAAAAAA
>NW_021917256.1:0-1110 GCF_006229205.1 Suricata suricatta | reverse complement strand
GAGCCCCAGGGAGCCCCCAGTGAGCCCCAGGAAGCCACCAGAGAGCCCCAGGGAGCCCCCAGTGAGCCCCAGGAAGCCCCCAGAGAGCCCCAGGAAGCCACCAGTGAGCCCCAGGAAGCCACCAGTGAGCCCCAGGAAGCCCCGGCGAGCCCCAGGGAGCCAGCAACACCACCACCAGGTCCTGTATCAGCCCTGATTCAATTCGTCTCTCTGCTTGCGGGAGTCTTTTCCTCCGCTGTGTCCCCCAGCTGCCACAGCACAGGCAGAAGTCCTGCCTGGGTGACATTCGTACTGACAGGCACTAAAGTTCTGGTCAAGGTTAAAGGTCAGAACCAAGCCTGTATCAGTTTCCCATGGCGAACGTCACACACTACCACAAACTCAGTGCTTCCAAACGGACACAGGTTTATTCTCGGAGAGTTCTGGAACTCAGGAGGCCAAAATGGGTCTCACGCACTGGAGTTAAGGGGTGGGCGGGTCTGGATTCTCTTCGGAGGCTCTAGGAGAGAACCTGTACCTTCCCCTTCTGTTTAGCTTCCGGAGGCCGCCAGATTGCCTGGCTCACGGCCCTTCCTCACACGGCACCAGCCTCTGCGTCCCCCTCCTACCTCTCCTTACTGCTGCCTTGGACCCCGCTACCTCCCTGTACAAGGACCCTGTGATGACACTGGGCCCCCAGATAATTTAGGGCCAACTCCCCATCGCAAGGTCCTTAACTTAATCACATCCGCAATGTCCCTTGGGCTGGGTTAAGTGTCACATCCCCAGGTCCCAGGGATCAGGATGGGGACATCTGTGGGGCCATTATTCTGTCTGCCACACCTCCCGAAACAAACACGAAGCCACCAAAAGATGACCATCTTCGGGGCACCCAGGAGGCTCAGTCCGTTAAGCATCTGACTCTTGATTTCAGCTCAGGTCATGATCTCACGGGTTGTGAGACTGAGCCCGGCGACGGGCTCTGCACCACACGTGGAGCCTGCTGGGGCTTCTCTGCCTGTGCCCCTCGCCTGCTTGCGCGTGTGCACACACGCTCTCCCTCTCTCAAGATAGAGAGACCGTAAAAAAAGGAATGAAAATCCTCACCAACAAAAGGGGCCATTTTCCTCA
>NW_021917255.1:0-1110 GCF_006229205.1 Suricata suricatta | reverse complement strand
CCCCAGGAGGCCTCTCATTGTTTTCCCAGGCCTGGCGTCCCGCCCCCGGAGCCGAATCTGGCTCTTCCGTTTCAGAGTGGACACACACACACAGCCCATGTGTGTGGCACTTACATCGTAATTGAGGCAGAAGACCAATCTGTTTTGGAGGACAGAAACGTGGAACATGGTGTTCACAGCAATCTCTGGTGGAAGGCCCCGCTTCTTTTCTAGACCCAGCGTCCTGCCTTCCCAGGGGGTCTGTGGGCCCCTTGGGTGGGTCCAGGACAGGTGTCTTTACCACTGTTTTTGGAAGGTAAGGAAAGTGCACCGACCAGGGACCTGCCCGAGTTTAGCAAGCATGTAACACTGCCTGCTCTGTGCCCTGTAATGTGCCTGGGCTCCAGGCAAGGGGAAATGTGAGGACAAGGCTGCCCCAGCTTGTCCCGGCTTCCAAGGTGCACAGAGAGGAGACAGGCGAGCAGGGAAGGCAGGGACAGAGACACTGTCGCCCGGGCCTGGAAGGGAAGTGCTGAGTGTGTAGCAGGACCGGCTTCCGGTTTCCACACTGAACCCCAGAGTTCTGGCACGGGCCGCTGTTAGGTCAGGACCAGCGGTGTCTTCAAGGGGGCATAACAGTTTGACTGCTTTGTTTTAAGGTTATTTATTTATTTTGAGAGAGAGGGGTAGGGACAGAGAGAAAGGGAGAGAATCCCAAGCAGGGTCCATGCTGTCAGTGCAGAGCCCAAGGCGGGGCTCAAACCATGAACTGTGAGATCATGACCTGAGCTAAAATCAGGAGTCAGACGCTCAACTGACTGAGCCACCCAGGTGCTCCAGTTTGACTTTTTATTAAAGATTGTTTTTTTTTTTAATTTTAATTTTGTTTTAATGTTTATTTATTTTTGAGAAGGGGATGGGGCAGAGAACGAGGGAGACACGAAATTCAAAGCAGGCTTCAGGCTCTGAGTTGTCAGTACATAGCCGGACGCGGGGCTTGAACCTACGAACTGTGAGATCATGACCTGAGCTCAAGTCGGGCGCTTAACCAACAGTCACGCAGGTGCCCCCACAACAGTTGACTTTTTAAGGACTGTACTGGTCCATGGGGGCTGCCATGGCAAAGTCCCA
>NW_021917254.1:0-2200 GCF_006229205.1 Suricata suricatta | reverse complement strand
ACAACTTTAAGGAACTAAGGTTGACTTTATGCAACATGGAGCCATAAAGCCTCCTGGAAATGTTGGCTGGATACCTTGCTAGTGTTCCTGCAGCCTCCCCAGGTGAGTAAAGAAGGTCACTTCCTGGCAGGTGCAGGGACCTCAGCATATCTTGGGGACCTCGTGAAGAGGAATTTGCAGGCCTGTTTGATGGAAAGTACTTGGCTTGGCTTCTGGCCTGGAGAGGCTACTAAAAGTTCAACCTGGAGATTCCTTATGAAAGGTCCCAGCAAAGCAAACTTAAAAACAATCCTTATTCTTGCTGAGCTTACCTAAATAATTAGGCCAGGGTTGTTAAGACTGGACTTGGTCCACAAATGCATTCGTCTCAATTTGGGTATATCTGGAAGTGGAGGGTGTTTTTGGAGAGAAAAACTATTTGTTTGGATAAATTAGTAACTTGAGGTAAAACCCGATTCTGTGGGGATGATAGTTAAAGGATGGGAATCCTCCCTTTAAACTGAGGAGGACTCTCAACTTGGCGGAAGTGATCCAGATCCTGACTCTCAAGATCTCCAGCCCTGCTCCAGCTACAGCCTGGAAGGTGGCTGGTCTAAATGCAGCAGAAATTTGAGGACCTGAGGACAGTGAAACTCCGATGTAAGTTTAACTGGAGTAACAAACAGGAGTGGGGATTGTTAGACCCTAAAAGCCAGCCATTGTTTTCACTTGCTCACTTTATTTCAGGTAACCCTAGGAAGTAATTTGGTATACCTGTCTTTTTAGACTCTGTTAAACAACCTCACTTAGCAATGGCAAAGTCATCAGTTGAAAGTCATCTAGTCACTGCCTTTCGGTCTCTTATGATATAATTAGTTACCACCCAATGGTGTTCGATTGGGATTGGTTACTCTGGCGTATACAAATCCCGAGGTATGCTCAGTGGAGCAATCTTCGGAGGAATTACAGCTACTTGAGGGGGGTCATTCAGTTGAACTAAAATAAACTCCAATAACCAATCCGTTTGTGTTTGTGGATTCTAATCTCGGTGACTGGCTTTTTGGGAGGGGGATGTCCAACATTTATGGGTGAAATTCTTCATTAAAAAGTGGGAAAACAGGACAAGGAGTTGGAAATAGATGGCTAATAATTCCTTGGGAAGGAAAATCCAAATGGGGGGCACATGGGTTGCTCAGCCGGTTAAGCGTCCAACTTCAGCTTAGGTTATGATCTCACCGTCTGTAATTTGGATACTCGTGTCAGGCTCTGTTCTACAGCTCGGAGCCTGGAGCCTGCTTCAGATTTGGAGTCTCCCTCTCCCTCTGCCCCTCTCCCGCTCTCAAAAATAAACAAATAGTAAAAAAAACAAGAAAATTTCAATGTGATGAATCTTATAAAAGACACCTAGGTGAACAAGGCTTTGAGGGGCTTATCCTAGTGTGGACTGATCTGGTCCTGGGGGTCAGGAAAGACCCAGGGTCTGAGAATGGAGTACAAGTTAACTAGGTTGAAAGAGGAGAGATGAGTGTCCAGGTGGAGAAAGTTTGTGCAAAGGCATAGTCAGCACGACAGACCCGAGAGAGACAAGTGTGGGAGCAGCGGAACGTGTGAGAGGGAGAATCAAGGGTGGACACGTATGCTGGGGTGTCATGTGAAGCCAGACGCTGAGGCCAAGGGTTTGATCTTCATCAGAGAGCACTGAGAAACCACTGGCATGTGATGAGAGAGCGTGGTGTGCTTCGATGTGCATCGGAAAGAATACCTTTCTCTACATCCTGGAGAATGGAGGCAGGGAAGGGGCAGGGCGCTGAGTCCTGGCTACCACGGCTGTGCACCAGGGAGACGTAAAGAACTGGGAGACGGGTCTGACAGAGATGGGAAAAGGCCACGCCTGAGGTATGTTTAGGAGGGAACCCTGAGCTGCCTCGAAGGAAGGGGACTGGTTCCCGGTGCACGTGGCTCGTTTGCTATGGAGTCATGGGGTTACTGGTCACTTAGGTAGGAACCATTTAAGGATGTTAATCTGGGAGAACAGAACAAAATCAGGACTTTGGCTTTGGAGATTTAGTGATCCTTTGAGATAGTCAAGATGAGATCAAAAGTCAAGATGCACAAGCCTCAGGGTCGGATGAGGGGCTGATAACAATTGATACCATTGCAATTAAGATGGGAACATTTGGGCCCAGATTGGCTGCACTAGAGCCGGATTCAGCCACTTGTT
>NW_021917253.1:0-1110 GCF_006229205.1 Suricata suricatta | reverse complement strand
GGGGGGACTCCTGCTCAGCCTCGGGCCCGCCTGCCTCTGGGCCCTGCTGTGAGTGCCCGGCTGGCAGGGAAAGCAGGGCGCCGTGCGGGGCGCTTCCATGCCGCCTGTGCTGGGGCAAGTGTGCGGGCTCACCTGCGCATGCGTACATCTGCACCCGCACGCCTACACGCACCGGCATTCACACACACACCCGCACGCACACATGCACACGCTTGAACAGGCTCCCCTGCGCCCTCCCCCCAACGTGCAAGCCAGCCCCGTTTTGCAAACACCATCAATTGACCACTGACCCAGGATGCAGGGGCTGGTAATCCCCAACTGGGCGGGGGGCCCTAGGAAAGCGGAGCCCGCAGCACAGCCCGGGGTCCCTCCAACGGGGTGCCAGCGACGGAGGGAGAATAAACGCTTTCTACACCCAGGTGTTCTTCGCTTGCCATTGGACCCGGCAGGGCAGGGCGGGGGCTGATGTGGCCTGCCCGGGAGGGGGCTCAACTTCTGCGTGGTTCTCCCTGAGCCGGGCGAGCCCCTGTGGCCCGAGGGACTATGACCCGGGTCAGCTCTGCGCGGCCGGGACCCTCCCCGGGGGCATCCCCCCAGGGCTTCAGGTGGCCTATGCGTGGGAGAGGGGTGAGCACCCTCCGCAGAGGCAGGGGTTGGGGGGAGGGGGCCTGGGCCGGCTCCTCCCTCCTCACCCCAGCAGCCACACACCCTGATGAGGGCTTGTATGCGGGCAGGGCTGCTCTGCGGGCAGAGGAGTTAGAAGAACCAGGGCTGGTGGGCCCGTCTCCAGCCCAGGGACGTCGCCACGCTGTCCCCGGGTGACCCGGGGACCCACCTCCCTGGCCTGCCCCGGGGACTTCTCTCTGGCGACCAGGGCCCTGGGCGCACGCTGGGTCCCCTGCCCCTGCGGCAGCCACGGCCAGAGCCGCTCGGCCGTGTGTCCCTGCCGCCTGACTCCCTTGGGCTTTGGAACAGGTCCCTCGTGAGAACCGGTGCTGATGATGGAAAGTGTGTCGGGTCGTGTCTTTTCTTTCTCATCGCCGCCCCCGAGTCCAGGCCGAGTCTGTGGCTGTTCGAATTCTGAAAAGCATTAGTGGCTCCTTCTAAGTA
>NW_021917252.1:0-1110 GCF_006229205.1 Suricata suricatta | reverse complement strand
ATATATATATGCTGCTTACAAGAGGTTCCTGTCAAGACACCTGCAGATTGAAAGCGAGGAATGGAAAAACATTTAGCATGCAAATGGATGTCAAAAGAAAGCAGAAAAACTTATATTAGACAAATTAGACTTTAAATTTTTTTAACATTTATTTTTGAGGAACAGTGAGACAGAGCACAAGTGGGGAGGGACAGAGTGAGAGAGGAAGGACACAGAATCGGAACCAGGCTCCAAACTGTCAGCACAGAACTCGATGTGGGGCTCAAACTCACAGACTATGAGATCATGGCCTGAGCTGAGGTCAGACGCTTAACTGACTGAGCCACCAAGCCACCCTTAGACAAACTCAACTTTAAAATAAACTAACAAGAGACAAATAAGGGCACTATATAATAAGAAAAGAGACAATCCAACAAGAAAATATAACAATTATACATTTTTATGCACCCAACATGAAAGCACTCAAACACATAAAATATAGCAAACAGAAAGGAATTAGTTGATACTAATACAATAACAATAAAGACCTTTAACACCCCACTTACATTAATGGACAGATATCCAAACAGAAAATAGACAAGGAAACAGTGGCTTTGAATGACACACTGGGCCAGATAAATTTAACAGATACATTCAGAACACTCCATCCTAAAGCAGCAGAATACACCTTTTTAAGTGCACATGGAACATTTTCCAGAATAGATAACATAATAGGCCACAAAACAAATCTCAACAAATTAAAAAAGATTGAAGTCTTACCATGCATTCTCTCTGACCATCAGACATGAAACTAGAAATCAACCACAAGAAAATATCTGGAAAGAGCATCAATATCTGGAAGTTAAAAAATATGCTACTAAACAATGAATGAGTCAAACAAGAAGGCAAAGAAGAAATAAATAATTGCATGGAGAGAAATGAAAATGAAAACACAATGGTCTAAAATTTGTTAGATGGAGCAAAAGTGGTTCTAAGAGGGACATTTAAAGCAATACAGGCCTACCCCAGGAAGGAAGAGACATCTCAAATAAACTACCTAAGCCTTACATCTAAAGGAGCTAGAAAAAGAATGAGAAATAAAACCTAAAACCATCAGGAGAAAGGGAATAA
>NW_021917251.1:0-1110 GCF_006229205.1 Suricata suricatta | reverse complement strand
TTTAAATTAAAAATATAAAAATAAATAAAAGATTGCTCTGGTTACTGTATGGAGAGTGGACGTTTAGGGTAAGGGTGGAAGCAGAAAGTCATTACCACTACATAGAAATGGTGGTGACTTAAGAAGACTTCAGTGTGCACAGAGTGGATGAGAGGGAAAACTTTGTCTTTTGCCTGGCCAGAACCGCATCTCTGGCTCATCATTGCAATGATACGCTTAATGCTATCTTAGGACTTCTTATTCACATGGGCCTTAAACAAACATTGTAGTACATACAGAAATGCTTCTATACAACTTAAAAGCTAGCTGAAGTTGGAGACTAGGAAATTTTTGTGGCTTGAAAACACTTGACTATATCGATTTCTCTAGCAATGTTCAGAAGCCCAAGTGTATGAATGAAGAAGGAAAACGATTTAATAAACTAAGAGTCAAGTTTTTGCCAGAGATGTGTAAGCAATGAACAAAGGGGTCAAAATAATTTTACCATAATTCCCACTAAACTATTAATATCTTAGTCCAGTACATAATCCTATTATAAAATAATGTCACATGATAGAGAGAGGGGAGGGTGAAGGATGGTAAGAGGAAAGTATGAAGAATGGTGAAGAAAAATGGGGTGACAGATGATAGAGGATAGAGAGAATGCTGGAGAGAAAGAAGGAATACAGGAAGAATGTTACAGAGTACTGTCTAACACAAATAAATCATGACTGGTGTGACCTCAGGTCCTTTGGGAGAATAGTCCTTCCTGGAAGTCCTTACATTATATTATTATATACTTACCTTAGAGTAAATTATGAACAGTATGATTTTTAATTTTATTTGTTTATTTATTTATTTAATGTGTTTTGGGGTTTTTTTTTGAGAGAGAGAGACAGAGCATGAGTGGGGGACACGGAGATAGAGGGGGAGACAGAATCTGAATCAGGCTCCAGGCTGTGAGCTGTGAGCACAGAGCTTGACAAGGGGCTCAAACTCGTGAACAATGAGATAAAGACCCAAGCCAAATTCGAACACTTAACCCACTGAACCACCAGGTGCCCCTGATTTTTAATTTTAATCTACACCCCAGGTAGGCTAATTAACATTGAATTGGATGTACACATATCA
>NW_021917250.1:0-1110 GCF_006229205.1 Suricata suricatta | reverse complement strand
AAGTGTTCTCTTCAAAGTTATACAATGGCAATAATTTCTTGCATAGAACTTAATAATTTAACAAAATTGTGTTTTCTGGCTTTAAGTTTTAGGAAATAAGTGAATGATGCTTCAAAATAAAATATGAACATTAACAAAAAAAGAAATGGACTACTGAAACATGGATTCTATAAACACATTATTGATGCATATTTTTAATAACTTAGATATTGCTATAACAATATATATTGTGCACAGTCATTCATCCCAACATCACATCCAACTTACTCAGAATTATCTACTGTGGGAAATCATTAAATATTCTTCAAACTAATTTTACAAGTGTGATTTTGCAAAGTATGAGTCAGAAGAAATATATTCACTCTGGAATTAAAGGTTTTATCAAGCAAGGTTAGAATAAGTGTTTCCAGGTAACATGTATTCAGTCTATAAAGTTCACCATTACAAATAGGATGGCTTAGGCAGTGCAATGGAGAAAAAAATGGGTCAGGAGTCAAAAGACTTGGGTTCTACTTCCTACCTTGCATTTATTCAAAAGATAGATATATGTTTAGGCAAAGCCCTTAATCTGTTCTAGTCTTATTCTGTACAAACATGCATAGTTAACAAACCTAATTTAGAGGGTTGAGAAGATGAAATGAATTACGTATATTTTTGATCGAAACATAGATCAAAGCCAAAATACAATACAAATCAAAATATAATTACATCTAATGTTCAGAAAATAAACACTTTAGTTTGCATATCCTTTCTCACTAAATCCAGAAATCTTCATCCTTCAGTTAGAAATAGAAAGCATGTGGTAGAAAAATAAAGTCCTTTAAGTAGTATATTCAACATCTGCACTCTAATTAACAAAGTATATAAACTAGGACTAACTTCAAAATCTTCTTTAGATGCATATTAAAGTAAAATAAAAACAAATGCAGCATTAAAAGCTTAAAAGAATGTTTCAAAATTTCACCCTGAAATTCATATAAGAATTCCATTCTTTTGTTCATCTAAACAGAACTTTTAAAGAAAAATTTTAATGTTTATTTATATTTGAGAGAGAGACAGAGTGCATGTAGGGGAGAGGCAGAGAGCAAGAGATATAGAATCTGAAGCAGG
>NW_021917249.1:0-1110 GCF_006229205.1 Suricata suricatta | reverse complement strand
GATCCAGGCAGGACCCCTGAGACCCAGTCAGGACCCCTGAGATCCAGGCAGGACCCCTGAGACCCAGGCAGGACCCTGAGACCCAGGCAGAGCAGGTCTTCACGTGACTTCTCCTCTGTGTTCGTGTCTCTCTTCTGTCTCTTACAAGGATCCTTGACCTTGGACTTAGCTCCAACTTCATCCAGAAGGATCTCATCTCAGATCTTTCACTTACTTAGATTTTCAAAGACCCTTTTTCAAAATATGTTTCCTGCAGGTGGAACAGACTGAGTTCTTCTTTTTTTTTTTTTTCCATGTTTATTTTTGAGAGAAACAGAATGCAACCATGGGAGAGTCAGAGAGAGGGGGAGACACAGAATCCGAAGCAGCTCCAGGATCTGAGGTGTCAGCACGGAGCCCGATGCGGGGCTTGAACCCACGAACCGTGAGATCATGACCTGAGCTGAAGTCGGTCGCTCAACCGACTGAGCCCCCCAGGCGCCCCTAACCCAGACTCCTGAGCTTCCAGAAGTTGGAGTGCAGTCCCCACGGTGAACAGGGCAGTCCCGGAGCGTCTGGACGGGGTCAGTGAGAGAACCCAGGCCCCGGGGCGCGAACCGGGGACGTGTCACCGGGCAGGGAGGGCACAAGGGGCAAGTCCAGTGTGACCTGGAGGGCGGCGGCCAGCAGCCAGGCCCCTCTCCCAGGCCCGGGGCTCCTAATCAGCGCGTCAGGAAGTTGCCCAGCTCTCCGGGAAGTCTGCTAATTAGCTTCTTCACAAAGAGGAACAGGAAAACAGCATTGGGAGAGAAAGCGGGGTCATTCCCGGGAACGCAGGGAGGGCGGACGCCGGGCTTTGGGGCGGAGACAGACACAGGGCCAGGGACGCGCAGACAGCCAGAGGGGCCCTCGGAGGCCACGGACCCCCCCACGCCCCCCCAGGCCCCCCACGGACCCCCCCACGCCCTTTCACGCCCTCCCACGCGGCCTGGGCCGAGGGGAGGGGCCCCTGCGGGGACTATAAACCCGCTGAGAAGCCAGAGCCAGCGCTGCCGTTTCCGTTGGGGACACTTCCTCTGAGCGGCCAAGAAGGAGTGGGGCGTGGGGAGCCTGCGGGCTGGACCTGGTCCC
>NW_021917248.1:0-1110 GCF_006229205.1 Suricata suricatta | reverse complement strand
CTCTCTGCCCCTCCTCAGCTCATGCTCTCTCTTGCTATCAACATAAAAGTATTTTAAAAAACCAACACAACAAATTATTAGTTATGAACGAATACTACTAAGTTACACAAAATGGCTATTGGACCAAACATTGCTATATACTTTTTTTTTAGGAGCAAAAAAAAAAAAAATCCTTCTAGTTCATTTGGGCAAAAGAAAAAAAAGTTGGTGCCTGTTTGTTAATCAAAGACAGAAAAAAAGGGATGGTGAAATAATCCTTATATCTGCACAAGATTTTAGTTTCTCAGAGCTGTGGAAAAGGATCACAAGACTAGTTTTACAAATAAAGTCCATTTAATTTCTTTTTTTAGCCCTTTTCATTCCACAAAGGAAAGCTATGAAGAGAATGTGCACACAAACCTTAGCACCATTACTGTTCCCAAAATGCAGATACTGGTCTTACTGTCCTAATACAGGAAGAATTCCGACAACAGAAAACACTCTCCTTCAAGGAAGTCTTATATTAGAAATAAGTCTTGTACTCTGACAAAGTTAGCACCTACAAGGTATTGGTCCTGCCCCCCTAAAATAGCTCAAAAGGTCCTATATTATATGTATGGTACACAGATTCATACAATTTTTTTAAACACTTAGTAACAGGGACATTACACGACACTTTTTCCAATCCCCTTAATTAATCAGAGTTAGAAGTAAGGCTTCAGAGCTAGGTCCAAAAGTTTAATTTTCTGGCTAAGTAAATTGTAAACTTACTTTAGTAAATCACTGGTTTCCGGTTCACTGTCTTGTGTTGTATCCAAAGAAAAGGAATCTGAGGGCTCTGCAGAGTTGGACTCTGGTTCTTCTGCTTGAAGCTCCTGGGTTCCCAGGGAGCCACCGAAAATCTCCCTTTCCCTTTGGACTCCCTCCTCAGAACAGTCACTGTGATTCTGTAAATCTTTCTCAGTTTTGTCATGGTCATCCTTGGAAGAAGACTGCTTGGCATCACCAGCGGATGATTTTCCTGAGATACTGAATAAGTTACCAAGAAACTGAAAAAAGCTTTCCTTTGGTTGTCTATCACTTTCTCCTATTTTGGTATCTGAAGTGGAGTGAGAAAGGTCATTTTGCTTT
>NW_021917247.1:0-1110 GCF_006229205.1 Suricata suricatta | reverse complement strand
GCTAGTACTCAGATTTCTCTTCTGTAAAGGGTACAAGAGATTCACCAGGACACTGTTAGGATGCAGCATCTTGAGACTGGCCCCAGAGATTGCAATCCAGTGTGTTTGGGGTGAGGCCCTACAGACTATAATTGTCATGCCAGGTGATGTGGTATGAAAGTCTTTCTCCACTGGGGTCCTAAAAAGATTTATCCGGACCAGTGAGGACCCCAGACCTCTGAACATAGGACAGAGATGGGATACATGTCAGGTGTATTCATCCATCCGCTGTCAGACTCGCCAAGAAGATGGAGACCCGCTGGCCCACATCGCTTTTCAAGTGGGCTTTTCTCTTTTTATTCCCTCTAGTTGGTAATTTTTCACTAACGGCCCTCTTGGGGGAAGAGATGAAGGATTCCTTTGTTTATCTGGAATTCACTACAAGGCATGAAAAACCCATAAACTGTATCCCACTTCCAAGTGTGTATGCTGGAATGGTGGTGGTAAAATTCATTTACAATCTGCTTAAAAGCTGTTTTGAAATGATGGGTTCTAGAAGTTGGCCCTTTTAGAAAGTTTTTCTACTAAACTGAGAGTTATGTAATTCCAAGCTCTGTTCAGAGGCAAGCTGCCAAAAGTTCTGGTCGCTGAAAGAACAATCACTTTCCAATTTCACTTCAAACCAGACATGGTTAGGGAACTTTAAAATGAGGGAGATTTTCAAGTGAACATAAATTACTTTGGTAATCAAACATAAGTTATTTAAAAAAAAAAACTTGTGAGAAATGAAGTAAGGTTGGGAATATGAGAGCATTGAAATCCTCTCCCCGCACGGGAAACTGGTGGAGGAAGTCTGCCGATGAAAAGTTCTGGGCGTAGGTTCCCGTAGGTTCTGAAAACAAGATGGTTCTCTTTCCCCCATTTTCACAGCTGGCAGAGGGAGAGCCATAGAAATTGCCAAGGGTAGGGCGCCTGGGTGGCTCAGTTGGTTAATCCTCCGACTTTGGCTCAGGTCGTGATCTCACCGTCTGCAAGTTCGAGCCCCGCATCGGGCTCTGTGCAGACAGCTCAGAGCCTGGAGCCTGCTTCGGATTCTGTGTCTCCCTCTCTCTCTGTCCCTCCCCCTCTTAC
>NW_021917246.1:0-1110 GCF_006229205.1 Suricata suricatta | reverse complement strand
AAAATTAAAAAATAATAAAAAAAGAAATCTCGGAGGCCTAAATAAATTGGGATTACCCAAATAATTCTGGATAAAATAAATAAAAGTAAAATTTTGAAAGGCAGTCACTTTAGGAATACCTGGGTGGCTCAGTCGGTTAAGCCTCCGGCTTCGGCTCAGGTCATGATCTCACAGCTTGTGAGCTCGAGCCCCGCGTCAGGCTCTGTGCGGACAGCTCAGAGCCTGGAGCCTGCTTCCGATTCTGTGTCTCCCCCTCTCTCTGCCTCTCTCTCACTTGCCCTCTCTCTCAAAAATTAACAACCATTTAAAAAAATTTTTAAGGAAGTCATTTTATCACTTTTGCCTTTGCTGCCAACTTCTCCACAATAATTTTGTTTTGCATGAAATGTTTTGTTTTGGCATATCCTCTATAGATTATATATATAATATATACACAATATATGTACATAATATATACATGTGTAAAATATATAATTATGAAGATATATGATTATATGTATAATTATTATTGATATAAATGTCATTGTTATTTTTTTGGTATATTGAAAAGTTTAGTTGTCATAAAGATTTAGTATAATTATATGTAATTTCCACTAAAATGACTTTTGAGTCCTTAGTGAATAAAATATTTGAACATTCACTTCAATTTTTAAAAATTTTATGTCAAGACTACCACAAAATTCTCATAAGGATATTCCACAATTGTGGCATAAATAAAAAGTAATTGTCACTCCATCCATCTCCTTTGCTTTAAGCAAAATGAGCCGAAGGATGAGACTGTGAGGTGTTTCTCTCCCTGGGGTGCAAGCGTGCGTCAGAAGTGGCCTTTGTGCACCATCACAGAGGGGAACCCGGTCTCCAAAAGCAGCGCTGAGTGACGGGGTCCCTTAAAGCGCCACACTGTTGTGTGTATGGCTGTCCATTCCCCCTCTCTCTTTTCTTACCAGGCACAGTATTTGACTTGTCTATGACAATGACTGTCAGCATGTTTTCCAATACATTGTAAGCCATAATCAGGGACTTTCTGGACTTTACAAAGTTATGATGTGGTTTCATCTTAGCTTGGGCAAACCATGCAGTATTTAATACCTAGTAGCAGAATATTTACTG
>NW_021917245.1:0-1110 GCF_006229205.1 Suricata suricatta | reverse complement strand
AAGTGTTCTCTTCAAAGTTATACAATGGCAATAATTTCTTGCATAGAACTTAATAATTTAACAAAATTGTGTTTTCTGGCTTTAAGTTTTAGGAAATAAGTGAATGATGCTTCAAAATAAAATATGAACATTAACAAAAAAAGAAATGGACTACTGAAACATGGATTCTATAAACACATTATTGATGCATATTTTTAATGACTTAGATATTGCTATAACAATATATATTGTGCACAGTCATTCATCCCAACATTACATCCAACTTACTCAGAATTATCTACTGTGGGAAATCATTAAATATTCTTCAAACTAATTTTACAAATGTGATTTTGCAAAGTATGAGTCAGAAGAAATATATTCACTCTGGAATTAAAGGTTTTATCAAGCAAGGTTAGAATAAGTGTTTCCAGGTAACATGTATTCAGTCTATAAAGTTCACCATTACAAATAGGATGGCTTAGGCAGTGCAATGGAGAAAAAAATGGGTCAGGAGTCAAAAGACTTGGGTTCTACTTCCTACCTTGCATTTATTCAAAAGATAGATATATGTTTAGGCAAAGCCCTTAATCTGTTCTAGTCTTATTCTGTACAAACATGCATAGTTAACAAACCTAATTTAGAGGGTTGAGAAGATGAAATGAATTACGTATATTTTTGATCGATGCATAGATCAAAGCCAAAATGCAATACAAATCAAAATATAATTACATCTAATGTTCAGAAAATAAACACTTTAGTTTGCATATCCTTTCTCACTAAATCCAGAAATCTTCATCCTTCAGTTAGAAATAGAAAGCATGTGGTAGAAAAATAAAGTCCTTTAAGTAGTATATTCAACATCTGCACTCTAATTAACAAAGTATATAAACTAGGACTAACTTCAAAATCTTCTTTAGATGCATATTAAAGTAAAATAAAAACAAATGCAGCATTAAAAGCTTAAAAGAATGTTTCAAAATTTCACCCTGAAATTCATATAAGAATTCTATTCTTTTGTTCATCTAAACAGAACTTTTAAAGAAAAATTTTAATGTTTATTTATATTTGAGAGAGAGACAGAGTGCATGTAGGGGAGAGGCAGAGAGCAAGAGATATAGAATCTGAAGCAGG
>NW_021917244.1:0-1110 GCF_006229205.1 Suricata suricatta | reverse complement strand
CTTGAGGTCCTAGGAACTTCAATGAGAGGGGACTGTGCTCTGTTTTCCCTCCCCACATGTCCCCCCTCTTCTAGCCTGGGCTCCTCAGTCAGACGGGACAGATGGAGAAATAGGTAGCATCTTTTTAAGTGGGTGTAGTGGTAACCTTTGCTGCTTCTCTGAAGATCACAGGCCTCTGACACATATGCAGTGCAGCACTTTGACTCTTACATGAAATCTTCAAAGAGGCATGAAATCTCACTTCTCTTCATAGTTCCCTGATGTCTATCTTCCATCTGTTTCTTCTTCTCCACCACTTCTAGATTTTTTATCCCCATCCCCCATTGTTCCTACCACTGATTGCATATCTCATAGTCTTAAGAGTCTGACTGTTGATTTCATCTCAGATCATGATCTCATGATTGTGAGATCAAGCCCTGTATCGTGCTCTGCACTGCACATAAAGCCTGCTTAAAATTCTCTCTCCACCTTTCTCTTTCTCCCCTTCTGCCCCTCTCTTCAACTTGAGCTGGCTCGCGTGCTCTCTCTCTCTCTCTCTCTCAAAAAAAATTTTTGCTCTCTTTTGTGCATCCACTTTTCCCCCTGCTCTCCCAGTTGTGATCAGGCTAGTCTCCTAATGAGCCATCTCTTGCACCTGCCAACTACTCTCCAGCTCTTTCTTCTCTCAATGCAGGGTAAAATGGTCAGTCTACCTCCTGAGCAACATTCATTCATTTTTCATGCACCCACAAAATTTCTTGAATGATTCTCATGGAGTCTCTCCTTTCCTTGAATCCACTGGTCTTTGCACAAAATTGCCTTGTGGACTACTGTTCTTTTAGAAGGTTTAGCTTCAACTAACTACTGGAATTTGTCTATAGAATGAAAGAGTACTTAGAGTCTCCTTGTTCTTAGTATTGGATCTAAGAGGGCCACTGACATGTCATAAGGAAAAATCCCATCATTACATATGTTTATTTATCATTTATTTTCTCTCTCCTTCTTGCTATCCTTTTCTCCCTCCTATTTGCTGTTAAAACAAGGAGGCACTTGCTGACCAATGCAGACAAGTTTTGCACAGTGTGCACAATGCACATTTATTCAATGCATGGAATTTAAAAAGAATGAGAA
>NW_021917243.1:0-2204 GCF_006229205.1 Suricata suricatta | reverse complement strand
AAGACCAGCAGGCGGAGCACCTTGACGCCCTCGGTGAGGCCACAGGGCAGGTCCCAGGGGGCCGAGCGGTAGCGCACGTCCGCGGTGCTGGCGAGCAACGAAGGCGGCTCGGTAAAAGCCAGAAGCAGGATCAGAAAGATGGTGAGACTCAGTGTCCTGAGAAAGGAACAGAAATGAATTGAAATACACGAGCCAGCAATGCCTTGGGCCTAAGAACGCATCCTTGAGCGGGGCGGGGGGGGGGGGGATGGCAGGGCACCCTGCGCACCTTCCAGAGACAAAGACCCGCTTCCCAGTCCCCCAGGTCTGAGCCCCACAGCTGGTGGAACCTCATCCCCAAGAGGGCCCCATGGAAAAGAGGAGAGAGTGGCTCCTTGGGGCCCTGAGACCCCCCCCACCTCCAGCCAGGCCACAGACATCCCACAGGGTGCCCCTTCTCACCACTGGCAGGTGCTGGAGTAATACAGTCGGTGAAGCCACATTGACCTGGCGTCCACGCGGTGATTAATGGAGCAGTACTGTGAGGGACAGCCGTGTGGGGACCGTGAGTGAGGGGACCATGAGCACGTGCCCCTCAGGCCGCACAGCACAGCCAGCCGCGGGCAGGGTGCCCGCTGACCCCACGACTGGCCCTGGGCGGGGAGACAGGCTGTGGACCAGAGTCCGCTTCACCGCACACGTGGACGAAGGGCCATCCCGTGACCCAGCAGGGCCACGTTAGCGGATAGACTCAGAACACCCTAAGCATCATCGCCCGGCGGGGATGCCTGTTTCTACCTGTTTCTAAATGTGCAGCCGTGACACCCTCCCCACTGTGAGGCAAGGCCCCCCCCAACGGGGTCGCTCTCCAGGACCCCCCCTCACCACGGTACACCACTCGCTTCCGTATTCTATCTCCCTAATCCAGCCTCAATGTCGTTTTCCAGCCGGGGATGGGCCGGCCGTCCCTGAGCATCTTTCACAGGCCCTGGAACACGCACGCACATGGCAGGCCCTCAGTAGGAGGCAACTCAAGGAAAACGAGCGTTACTAGGCCTCGAAAGAGCACCCAGCGCCCACCTGCTTTAGGGAGGACTCCCGGCGAGCCTGCGCAAAGGCCCCATCACCACGGTTCTGATGACTGCGCGGTCCAGGAATTGATGGTAAGTACTTCAAAATACTTGCTGGTCACTAAGCTAATGGAACATTACAAAGGATGCAGATGTTATGGAACATAGTATGGAGGTTCCTCAAAAAGTTAAAAATAGAAATACCATACAATCTAGTAATTCCACTACTAGATATTTACCCAAAGAAAATGAAACACCAATTTGAAAAGATATATGTATTCCTATGTTTAGTGCAGCATTATTTACAATACCCAAGATATGGAAACAATGTAAGTGTCTATCAACAGATGAATGGGTAAAGAAGATGCTACACACTCGCACACAGACTAACACACACACACACTCTCTCTCTCTCACATACACACAGCATGGAATATTACTCAAACCATAAAAAAGAGTTAAATCTTGCCATCTGCAACAACCTAGATGGACCTAGAAGGTATGCTAAGTGAAATACATGAGAGAAAGCCAAAAACCATGTGATTTTACTTATATATAGAATTCAAAAACCAAGGAAACAAATCAGAAGCAGACCCATAAATAGAGAACAAACTGGTGGTTGCCAGAGAAGAGGGGGGGTGTGCACATGGGCAAAATAGGTGAATGGGATTAAGAGGTACAAATTTCCAGGTATACAGTGAATGAGTTGGGGTACCTTGCTGGCTCGGTTGGTAAAGAATGTGACTTTGGAACTTGAGGTCATGGGTTTGAGCCCCACATCTGGGGTCGAGTTTACTTAAAAAGAAATAAATAAAATAAACGAGTCATGGAGAGGAAAGGTACCACACAGGGAATATAGTCCATCATGTTATGATAAATTTGTAAGGTGTTAGATGATATCTCCACTTTATGTGGTGAGCATTTCACATTGAATGGAATTGTCAAATCACTAAGTTGTATAACTGAAACTAATATAATATGGTATGCCACACATAGTGAATTTTTATTTATTTTCTTTGTATTCATTTTTATTTTTTTAATACGGAAATTCAAAAAAATGCTAAGACAGATATTGCAAAAATAGCTTAGAAAGTCACTAAATAAGCAAACCACAGCAGCCCAATTAGGAACAACAAACCTAGAAGAGGGGACACA
>NW_021917242.1:0-1110 GCF_006229205.1 Suricata suricatta | reverse complement strand
ATGTGGGAAATTATTTCTGGTTTGATAATTTTTACATTATTCTTTGAAAATAACTCATATATACAAAATGTTATTACCGAATTAAAAACTCAAACTTCCCAATTTTTTTTACAGCAAAGCAGTAAAGTCAGTGAGTAGTTAGCATTGCTACTTGCTAATCTTCTTATCAACCCTGAATTTTTTCTTGTAGTTTTGGCTTAATTCTTGAAGAATAAATTCGTTTCCTTTTCACACAGAATATAATGCAACTGTTCATCATTCCACGTTGCCTTTTTGGCATTTCTTTCTTTCTTTCTTTTTTTGATGTTTACTTATTTATTTTGAAGGAGAGAGAAAGAGATCACAAGCAGGGAAGGGGCAGAGGGAGAAAGTGAGAAATAAAAATCCCAAACAGGGTCTGCACTGTCAGCACAGAGCCCAATATGGGGTTTGATCTCAGGAACCATGAGATCATGACCTGAAGCAGTATCAAGAGTTGGATGCTTAACCAACTGAGCTGCCCAGGCACCCTGGCTTCTTGACACTTCTGATCTATTCCATTAATATTTTCTGCCTTAATGTGTTTAAAACTAGTCTTATTCTTTTTCTATCTAAGCTAGGTCTTCCTTATCTGAGTCCATTACTTATCTGAGTGATGAACCATAAAAAAGACCCAAAACTTCTACATTTACATTTATCCTTTCTAACAGAATTATTTTTATTAGGTGTGTATTTACTATCTACAATGGCCTAAAGATACAGAAGTGAAGCACAGAATTTTTGCACACAGGAGACATTGCCAACTTATTCTGATACCAATATGCAAACAACTGCAATACCATAAACTGGGTCTTGAATGAATATTAAATGAGTTCACAAAAAAAATAGCATACTGCGGGAAACTGGGTCTCTCTGAGCTCATAAGTAGAGGAAAAATTTCCTTGTGAGGCAAGGTGGATTTGCAAGGCCTCCCACCATCAGACGGCAACCAGCATCGACCCCCACTCAACCCCAACTCAATTTCTGCTTGAGCACAGACCCCCCAAGGCACCTGACTGACAGGTATCATGAGTGACTTGCCTTCTCATGCTAAAATTTGTGAATTGTACCTTGAGAAAAAACTTTTTATAG
>NW_021917241.1:0-1110 GCF_006229205.1 Suricata suricatta | reverse complement strand
TGATTAGGCTGTTAAGCACCTTCGAACCTTGATTTTAAAAATCAATAAAAAATAAGAAAGAAACAAAACAAAGGGAGAAAGAAACAAATGATTCTGAAACTCATTCACAGTGTTACTTGGGGAAAGCCACCCAATTTCCCTTGCCTTTTCTTGAATGTCCAAGAGTAGAGGGGTGACGATCTGGTTCACCGGATCCTCCATCGGCAACAGAAAAAGTCCAGCTTGCAATTTCCAACAACCTTCTTCTCCTCCTCAGCACACATCTTCTTGCACTTGCCCCGGCCAAGCCAGCACGGCTCACAAACGGCAAACTCACCTACGCCGAGAAAGAGCTGCTGACACATCTGTCGAAGCCCCCCCCCCCCCCGCTCCAAGTAAGGGAGGGTTTATATGATTGTAAAGAGTGTTTTTAAAGGCCACCCTCAATTTTTCAAAGAGCTCTCTTTTTCCCAGGATGGAGTTGGGGAGACTTAATTTTGAAGCCAGAAGTAGGCACGATCTTTGTTCTCCATGTGTTTATTGCCTTGTCTGCATCAAAAAGTAAGCACAGTGGGGCCAAGTGTCATGTGTACTACAGAAGCATAAAAATACATAACTGATATTTCTGTAAAGTTGCCAGGATAAAGATGACAGGGCTATCTTGTGCTTTGAGAAGATCTTCGAAGGTAGAGGTGAAGTTAGTTCAGTTCTTTTGAGGGCCTGGAAATCACGTGTGTCCTCCACAAACTGCCAGATCTCAGCTTTCTCATTTGTCAAATGAACATCTAGAAATGTTTGTCTATACTGCAAATTCTTTTAGTGGCCAAAGGAAGTAATTCATGTGAGACTACTTTGCCAAACACTATTTAGTCAATTAGCTATTTTTTGTGTTGTTACTTTAAGCAAAAGCTTTTTTACATGACTACAAACATTTTTTTCAGGATAACTTTCATGGACCATGGAGGGTAGTGCCTTTGCTAGCCATGAATTCTTTATTTGCTGGTCTGGTTCTTTAGGGGCAACGTTTATGTTGCAGCTCCTTATTTTATTTCCTACTAGCCACCTTCTTCTCAGTCACCTCAGAACTACATGGAAACTACAGGGTGGTCTCACTTCGACAACCATTCATTG
>NW_021917240.1:0-1111 GCF_006229205.1 Suricata suricatta | reverse complement strand
TGCTCAGCCAAGCGGAAAATGTCTCTCAAGACCGGACCACACATCTCACAGGGGTGGGTCTTCCGGGAAGACAGAGCTGCCGTGGACGCGCTGGCCTGTGACACACCTACAGAAACGCTCTGATCAAGGGGTGCGTCCGCATCCTCTGCTCCACAGCAGCAACCTGAACGCAAAGAAACTCCGATGAAACACACGGTGAACACAGTGAGGGGTAAGCCCGTCACACACACGCATAGTCTCGTGTAGGCACGAGTTCATTAGATGCTTTTCCAGACACGGGAGCTGCAGTTCAGATAAAGTAGTGCCTGCTCCGCATTACTGGACCTGGAGGTCACAGCACTTTGGACAGCTGTGACCACTTTGGACAGGTTTGATGGAAGGAAAGAGAATCAGGGTCCACAACTGTTTTCTCTGCCCACAGCATCCATGAAGTATTTTTTGCTACTGATATTTAGCTGAGTAGGAGGCTGCTGAAAACTCCAGTCACAGGATATCTGTGGTTGGTCAAGGTCAGTTTAACAATACACTAACATTTCCTGGCACGTGGGTGAAGGTGAATGTTGGAGCACACAGGAAGGGCAGTCAGAGAAAGGCCTAGGACGTGGAGGCCGGGAAACAGCAAGTACCCCGGCACTGGAAGTCACAGGACTACCAAAAGAATAGACCCACATGCGCACAAACCGTGAACAGTGAACACGAAGGGAACGAGGTGTGGACACTGGGACTGGCACCAAACTCGAGTTGAACAAAGCTGCCTACTGCGACGTGAACAGCACCCTGATATCACGCCTTCCCCACCTGCCATACAGCGGAAACAGGTCCCCTGGGGCCCACCTGGTCATGTCCGGATCGTGTCCATCCTATGCTACACAGAGGACTCTTCCCTGTAAGCCCTGGGTGGGCATCTACAGAGCACAGGGAGGGCAGCAGTACTGTAGGAGAAGAACTGCGTAGCCATAGATGGCCAGGACTATTCCAGAGCTACCCTGCACACAACAGACTCAGAAAAGCATCCTATGCGCCTGATGTCGGCAGGATTGTAGAATACAAGAGCCATCTTTCACACCAACAAAAAGCAATTCAACAGCTGGTTGTGAATGACATTAGACTC
>NW_021917239.1:0-1111 GCF_006229205.1 Suricata suricatta | reverse complement strand
ATAAAATAACCAGTGCCCCAAGAACAGCCCAGAATAAATAGCTGAGCAATGGCCTTGAATGTCATGACTCTGGAAAGGAACAGGAGCAAAAATAACTATCATTATATGTTAGGCACTGGGCTAAATGCTTTGCATGCATTACCTGATTTAAACTTCATATCACCTCGTGTGCTTGAGTGACTCACACAAAGTCCTACAGCTCAAAGGCGAGCAGAATCCATGCTTTCAATCACTGCTTCTGAGAATAATGCCTTCTGCTATTCTCGGAAATGATTTATCTGCAAAGTCTTTTACCTAAACCTATTGAAAGATGCGTGAAAAATGTCTTCTAGAAAGTTGTATTGAAAACGTATACTGATGGTATCATGACTTCAGATCATAACATGCTGTTGTGTTTCTTCAAGAAAGTTGTGTTTTGTCGAATGGAATGGGGTTGTTGATGGCAACTGTCTGGGAGAGCTGACGTGTGTGTGTGTGTGTGTGTGTGTGTGTGTGTGTGCGCGCGCGCGCATGCACACAGGTGCATGAGCCTACACTCATCCACACATGTGTAGAGGGATGAGGAAACACCAAGAAGGGTGACACTCTGACACTCTAGGGCAGAAGACAGCAAAGCTAGGAGATATTAGGTTAGTATGATAAGTAGAGATCAAAGCCAGAGTCTTAAGTTTTGTCCACCTGACCCACCAATGCACCTGACTGTTGCCCACTCTTGGGTAACGTGACATGTTTCTCAGATCAATGGGGCTAGTAGTTATGCCCACTTCACAGATTGTGGAGTTAGAGCATTCAGTGAAACAATATTGGTAAATTCCCATCATCTATCAAGTTCCTATCTATCAAGTTAGTATTAGTTATTGTCATTATTTTCAATTATTTAGATAAGTACCAGTAAGAATTGGGTGTCTACACCCAAGGATGGATAATGGAGTCCCAGAAGTGGGTGGACTCCCAGGGTGGGAGAGAGAATAATGTTGATACTTTTGGCATGAATTTCATATGAAGAGTATGCTACACACAGGAGGAACCCAATGAATATTTGTTGAGCAAAGAGATCAAGGAGTACATTAAGCTACCTGAAAATTATAGTTTTTACTTAGAGAAGTTGTAC
>NW_021917238.1:0-1111 GCF_006229205.1 Suricata suricatta | reverse complement strand
GGGGGGGGGGAGGGGGAGGCACGGAGAGAACCGCTGAGAGCATCCAGAGGGAGTGTGTTCCCCTCACACCTTGATTAAGCCTCCTGACACCGATTTCCAGCTTCCGGCCTCCAGAACTATGAGAGAATAAATATTCATTCTGTTAAGTCACCAAGTCTTTGATCATTTGTTACAACAGCTGCAGGAAATTGATAAAGACACTGAGGTGTACAGATCTCAAATAATTTGCCTACAGTTAGTAACTGGCAGAGCCAACATTCAAACTCAGTTCTGTCTGACTCCAATGCCCATGTTCTTAATACTTAGTCTCCTCTCCTCTCCAAATAGAGAAGGCAGACAATTAAACAAAGAATCATAGCTGATATTGTTAAGGGCTCCATCGGAAGGAGGTGGGTGTCTGGAAGGTCCAGGGAGAAGGCTTCCTAGTGGCAACCAGGAGACCTTCGTGTGAATGGCTCACTACCCTAAGGGACACACTGAACGGATTCCTGTCTGCCCATTTCAGCCCACTCTCATTTCCTCCAATGCTGGCTGAGAGCCAGATCCCCACCAGGTCAGTCCAAAATATTCGTTTTGATTCTCCCACCTTGTTACCTACAGTGGGCTGAAATGAATTCTCCACAGGAAGGACCTCCCTCGGCTCTGGAAAATTCTCTAGGCTCCCACTAATGTAAGACATTCTGTCTTTGAAGCCTCCAAGAGGTAATGTATTTGTGGACTCAAGAATGCCTCAAAGGCATGCCCCACATCAAATGGCACCCATCAAGTTGGGTAGAGAACCTACAAAAAGTATGTGGGACTCTGCTCTGGAATGGCAGATAAGGGGACAACAGAAAGTGGGAATGTATGCAGAGCAAATGAGGAATTCTGCTCGGTTTGTTTACTGGTGGGTGTTAACTCCCTAACTATGACTTTTTTTCCCTCCATAATATTTTATTGTCAAATTGTTTTCCATACAACACCCAGTGCTCTTCCCCTTAAGTACCCTCCACCACCACCACCACCTCTTTTCCCCCCTCCCCCTTCCCCTTCAACCCTCAGTTCATTCTCAGCATTCAATAGTCTCTCAAGTTTTGCATCCCTCTCTCTCCCCAACTCTCTCTCCCTCCTC
>NW_021917237.1:0-1111 GCF_006229205.1 Suricata suricatta | reverse complement strand
AGAAGGCTCTATCCCCTCCCCCACCCCTCACACCTCCCCCAAGTAAAACTCCATGATGGTAAAGAGCTAGGACTTCGGAGTCAGACCTAGTTTTAAATCCTAACTCAAAGCTAGCTGCAGGATCTTGAGCAAGTTACTTAACCTCTTGACATCACTTTCTCATCTGCAAAATAAAGATACTTCTTGGCATCCATAAAGGGCTTAGCACAGTGGTAACACACAGCAGACATTCACTAAATGGTAACAAAATATCCCAGCCCATGGCTCGAAATAGAACGCAAAAGAAAATTGCACCATGGCAACAAAATAGTTTCTGACAAAGCAATTTTTAAAATACATCACATCTATATTCTATTCTATGGCTTCTTTATTTTTAGCAGGTGTTTTGTGTGTGTGGTTTTTTGTTTGCCTGTTTTTTGTTGTTTTGGTTTTTGTTTTTTGGTTTTGGGGTTTTTTTTTTTGTTTTTGAATAGGAGAATAGAGTTTTCAAACAATTCTTGATAACTGGTGACTCTTGAAACTAATAATGGAGTGAAACCATGAAGTCCACAGGATGGTGTTCCCCAGTGATTTCAACCAGTGGAATCTGTTAGAAGCATTCTCACATCTAAGCACCATGCCCTGTCCCACCTGCTGACAAAGGTGCCGAGCGGTTGCGCACTGACTACCGTTCCAGGCAGGGGGCTGGACACCAAGAGAGCGAAGTCCAATCTGCCCTGCATTTTGGCGATGCGTTTGCAGCTGGGAGCCTCAGTGCTTCTTTGGTCTTTAACATCAAATCCATCAGAACTGGGGCACCTGGGTGACTTAGTTAAGCATCTGACTTCAGCTCAGGTCACAATCTCATCATTCTTGGGTTTGAGCCCCGCATCGGGCTGTCTGCTGTCAGCATAGAGCCTGCTTTGGATCCTCTGTCCCTCTCTCTCTCTCTCTGCCCCTCCCCTGCTTTCGCACACTCTCCTTCTCAAAAATAGACAAACTTTTTTTTTAAAAAAATTATCAGAATTTCAAACATTGTGGGGATTTGTTGTAATTATTGGAGATTTAGCAAATAGTTACTTGGGAATTATAAAGCAAATATCTAGTATAAATAGGAAGCCTATGTTACTTT
>NW_021917236.1:0-1111 GCF_006229205.1 Suricata suricatta | reverse complement strand
CAAAGCATACGTGGCCCGGGGGCAGCAACAGAGAGAAGGGAGGATGCCCTCTGCCCAGGGCTAAGGCCTCCTTGCTGGGCTGACTGTCCTCTATGCGCTTTGCTATCCAGCAGCCCCCTTGAAGTTGGGAGTGAGGCCTCCTTCAGGACAGGGTTCGCAGTTTACAAAAAGGGTTTTGGAGCCCACACCCCATCCCTCCCCTGCAGTGCCCTGTGTCCCCCTCTAAGAAAAAGGGCCATACCTAGACACCCCCCCCCATTCTGGCTGCTGTTTGAATCCTGTCCCTGACTTCTCTTATCATCTCGTTCAAGGGCTCCTTCCCCACCCTCCAGGGCTGGCTGAGGCCAAACCAAGAACAAACAGAAACTTGTTCCTTAGTTTTGTGTCACTTATGTAAACATGAAGGTTTTTCAATTGATAAAGAGTAACAATAATACTTAAGGAAAGAGGAATTTAAACCCTTTACCCTGGGGCACGTGGTGGTCTTTTAGGCGGCAGGTCACGATCTCAAGATTCCTGGGTTCGAACCCCGACCTGGGCTCTCTGCGGTCAGTGCAGAGCCTGCTTTAGATCCTCTGTCCCCCTCTCTCTGCCCCTCCCATGTTCTGTCTCTGTCTCTCTCTGTCTCTCTGTCTCTGTCTCTCTCTTGAACTCTCTCAAAAAAAAACCAAATTCTGGAGTCAAAGAAGCAAGAGTTAGGTCCACCCAGCTCAGCCCCACAGAAGCCAAATGACCTTGTGCAGTCACTTGTCCATGTGAGAGTCAGTCCCCTCACCTGTAAGAGAAGACACAAAACACCTCCTTCTGTCAGAGATAATAGCATAACACTGTACATAAAGCTCATGCACAGACATGCAATGAATGGCAGTGAAGATTTTTATAACATGAAACCTCTGATCTGTCTTGTTTCAAAGGAGCAGCTAGTTATGCCTGGACCATCAGTGCTGAACATATGGGACCAGTTATGCTGACTTAGACCATTCAACCTCTTGCAGTGAAATATGAATATATGTTTATTTAACTAAGGGTTTTCCTTCTCTTTCTCCTTTGGCAGCATACCAAGGATCATGGAAAGACTGAAGGAACACTTTCTGGCCAGAAGCAGTTAACC
>NW_021917235.1:0-1111 GCF_006229205.1 Suricata suricatta | reverse complement strand
TGGCTGCTTAGGCTAAGAAGCAAGAGAAACTAAATCCCAGGTGTGGGATAAGGTCAGGACTCTTTCACTTGCAAATAACAGAAAAAAAAAAGTAAAAGAAAAACAAAGAACCCCCACACTCTGATTGATTTAAGGCAAAAAAGGAACTTACAAGCTAGCTACTGAAAAGACTAGATTTGGTGTTGGCAAGTATTCTGTGAGCCAGTCTGGCTGATGGCCTATTATTAAACCAGCAAGCTATGAATGGTTTTTGCACTTTTTAAATGGTTGGAAAAAAATGAAAAGAAGGGTAACCTTTCAGGGCACATACAAATTATGTGAAATTCAAATTTCAGTATCCATAAATAACATTTTGGAGCTTAGTCTCCCTCATTAGCTTACATATTGTTTGTTACTGTTTTTGGGCTATGAGGGCCGTAATCACAACAGGCCCACAAAACCTAACGTATTTACTAGTTGACCCTTTACAGAAAACATTTTTGCCCCTGTCCTGGATGTGCGATGGCACTGACACTCAAATTATGCCCATTGACATCATCCTACTGACCCCCACTTCTGCTTTTCTGTGTATTGGCTCCATTGTCTTTTTCTTTAAAGAGAGGAGATTTTTTTAAAGTTTATTTATCTATTTTGAGAGAGAGAAAAAATGTGAGTGGGGGAGGGGTAGAGAGAGGAAAGAGTGAAAATCCCAAACAGGCTCCACACTGGCAGCACAGAGCCCAATGTGGGGCTTGAACCCATGAACCGTGAGATCATCACCAGAGCCAAAGTCAGACACTTAACTGCAAGAGTCACCTTAAGGTGGCGACCGAGCGGCCATTTCTCTGGGGGCTGGAGGAGAACACGTGAACAGATGACCCCCGCCCCTCACCTGCAGACCTGGGATGTCCTGCCCCATTTGGAAACAGCCAATCATGAAGCTCCAGCTTCCCATCACCCTGACAGAGGAGGCAACATATTCCATCCCGCCACGTCCCTGAAATGCCCTTATTTGATAATCTGCCCTCCCAAGATCAAACCCAGAATCCCCTCACCCATATTACCCCCCTGCCCATCGCCTACCAGGCGGGACTTCCCTGACTCTCCACTCCCAGGGTCATGGGACCTCGCC
>NW_021917234.1:0-1111 GCF_006229205.1 Suricata suricatta | reverse complement strand
AAAAAACCTCACCATTTTATTCATCATCACCATCATCACACATCAGAATCAAGGGGTCAAACAAGTTCAGGCTTAAAGGGAGCCTTGAATATTCTATTCTCTCTCCCTTCAACCTTCCAGCTGAGCCCAGGTACAGCCTCTGCTTACATTCCCAGTGACAGGTTCCCCTTCTCTGAGGGTCTGTTGTCCTCAGTCAGCTCTGAGCACTGGCACTGTGAACAGGCAGTGAGTGTCAGTGGCAGCAGATGTCACTTGTCCCCCTTCATATTTATTTCTTAAAGATCATACAGAATAAAATTCATTCTGCTTCCACAGGAAATTGATTTTGGTATAATCGTTATCACCATCATCATCATCTCCACCATCATCATCATGTGCTGTGTTAGAATTTAGTGGAAAGAGATGCATCTTACAGTGAGAAATCCTAGTTTTGAATTCTGGTTCTCAGCTTAGAAGCCATGTGACCTGGGGCTAGATACTTAAGTTTTTCTACTCTTCATTTTGTTTTCTATAAAATGAGGGTAAGAAGGCCTGTGTCAGAGGAATGTCAGAGAATTATATGAGATGACATTTGTACGGCATCAGACACAGTGGCCACATAAAATGGACCCTTGGTCAGACACAGCTGTTATGGGTTAAAGGGTGTACACTGTGGTAGCTACACATCTGTGTCTAATTTGGTGTCTATGTGATGTCTCTAGGACTGAAGTGATTATGGTTTTCCTTTAGTTTCAATGTGACATAATAAGGTATGAACATTAGAAATGATTATTCAATGGATTTTTAGAAAACAAAGATACATGTCTCTATGAAAAATTTCCTTTTTCTTATCAGAGGGGATAGAATCTAAAGTTTTAAATCTCTGGTTTTTCTCCTTTGGCTATGTTGTGTGCACTGATAAGTCCTGCAATGAAGCAGTGTGCTGCAGTAGGAGGTAACGCTAGAGAAGCCAGTGATAGCAAACTGGAGAGCTTTTCAGTCTTGTCTGCACGCTAAGCATTGGGATTGATGTTGCTTCTTCCCTGGCTTTTCTGCAAATCAGTACCTCTGCCAGGAATCCACAAATACTGGGTGCTGCTCACATTCTTAACTGAACAGTTACAGGAAAGCC
>NW_021917233.1:0-1111 GCF_006229205.1 Suricata suricatta | reverse complement strand
GGAAAAAAAGAAGTCAGTCCTATAAGACTACCCTTCCACCCTACTTCAGACGCCAGTCACAAACCCCAGGCTGTTACCTGTGCTTCTGAGAAACCAACTACAGATCGGAAGTTCTAACCACCTCCTCCTGAAGTTCAACTAACCTGCTAGAGCAGCTCACAGACCTCAGGGAAATACTTAAATTTACCAGTTTATTAAAAGGATATAATAAAGGATACAAATCAGCAGTCAGATAGGGGCAAGGTCCCTAACTAAGAACTCCCATCCTCAGGGAGGCTGGGGCCCCACTTGGTGGCATGTTACAAGCATTCCGGTTTTCCAAGTGTGGAAGCTCTCTGAAAGAAAAAGAACTAAAACTTCTCTCTTTTAATTTTTTATGTAGGCTTCATTACACAGTCATGAATGACTAAGCCTTTGGCCACTAGCAACCTCTAGGCCCTCTCCTCTCCCCAGAGCTCAGGGGGTAGGATGGGACTGAAAGTTCCAACCCTCTGCTCCTGGCTCACTTGGGTGGGATCCAAAAGTCACCTTGATTAATAGGAAGATGCCGATTTCACCTTTATGGCTCTGAAGCATTTTCAGAAACTGTGGATGAAGACTAAATACAGCTGAGAAATATATATTTGGTCATTTACAAATATATACAAATATATAGTTCTTATAAATCATTATATAATGCACATCCCATAGAAGAAAATTCAATCTTTGGACCTTCTTATACTCAGGATATATTTTCACCATAATGCCACCCATCATTCCAATAGAGCTTTGTTTATGGGTCTGTCTCCCTATAAGACTGTGAGCTCTTAAAGGCAGATAGATCATCTTAATCCATCTTTTTATTTACAGTACACTGTTTAGTGCCGGAGTCCAGCTCCAGCAGGTCCAGGGTTCCCTGAAGGATGGACGGTATCAGCAAAAGGGAGGGATGAGAGAGCCATGAGATTCTTTCTGATCACTAGGCAGGCATCTCTGCACTGACTGAGACTCGGTTTTATTTATGGTTAAGTGTATGGGGAACAGCACAGAAATGGCATTTGCCTTAGACAGTAATTTCTGATGATAAATTTCTCTGATATGAAAAAATTTCCCAAAACATAGATTTGTAGAA
>NW_021917232.1:0-2206 GCF_006229205.1 Suricata suricatta | reverse complement strand
AAGGGGCACATGCACCCCAATGTCTATAGCAGTGCTGTCAACAATAGCCAAAGTATGGAAAGAATCCAAATGCCCATCAACTGCTCAGTAGATAAAGAAGATATGGTATATAGTAAGTGCAAAATGAGTCAGAGAAAGGCAAATGTCATATGATTTCATTCATATGTGGAAGTTAATAGATACAACAGATGAACATTGGGAAGGGAAGGAAACATAAGACAAAAACAGAGAGGAAGGCAAGCCATAAGAGACTCTTAAGGACAGAGAACAAACAGGGTTGCTGGAGGAAAAATGAGTTTGAGAATGGGTTAAGTGGGTGATGGGAACTAAGGAGGATACTTGTTGGGATGAGTATTGGGTGTTACTGTTACATGTAAGTGATGAATTCACTGGGTTCTACTCCTGAAACCAATACTATACTGTATGTTACCTAATTTGAATTTAAATAAATAAATTTTTTAAAAGAATGACAAAGAAAAAGCAAACAGAAACAAGCAAGAAAACCAAATCAGTGCTTAACATAAAAATGCCCACAAGTTATCTGAACACTTACATTCTTCAGAGCTGCTCCGTTCTGATCCATTCCTCTGCCTCAGCAAAGCAGTGCATATCCTCACCCTCTCTGGTGCCGTCTTTGTCTTCTCCTTTCCTTATCACTTCCCTAAAGAATGTCAGGATAGTTTCATGATAGTATTATCTCCTTTTGGGCAAATGATTAAAATGCTTACAGACCAGGTTTAAAAATCAAACCAGAAATGTTTCCTTCTTACTTAAGCGACATGCTAATTTTGAAGAAAAATAGTACTACCTTTATTCACTTTCATGTAGTTTTCTTTTTTTTTTCTCCTTCAAATTTCAATTTGGGAATTTATTTAAAGAATACAATCCAGAGATTTAAAAAGATAAAACAAATGAACAAAGAAAATAACACTTGATTTCTCTCTCATCTTAGAGAGAGAAATACTAATTGAATATTTATAACTTTGTGTGTTTGCTTAAAAGAAAAATAGTACCATTAATTTGAGGTACAGTGTGTATATATTTAAATGTTAGATATCTATCATATGGGGAATGCTATGAAAAGAATACTAAATACAAATCAAGCTCTGTTTCTCCCTCAAGATTTATAGTTCAGTATTTATTTTCATTTGCAATATATACTAAATATAATACCCTCCAATAAAATACTAAATGTAAATTGCTTCCTAATTTGCTAATTCTATGTAAAGTTTAACTTGGCAAATGAAAACAATCTCTTTCTCTCCAAGTAGCAAATGATGCAATTAAATAAAATTAACAAGCCAGCATGTAAACTGTAAAATTAAATATGTATCTTGATGATATTTTTAATAATGTTTAGAGTAACATATTCACTTTGTAATGTACTTACTTTGTTTATTGTTTTCTGTCGGTTTCTTATAAATATTTCATTGCTTTGTTAGTTAATTATAGTTTGCTTAGTGATTTCTAAATGCATACATTAATTAATCCTCTGTGAGAACATTGTCCCTATTATTAAAGATTGCTGAGGCATTCTAGACTCTATGATAGTGTCTACTTCTTGAAAAAACATCTGTATACAAAATAAAAATAGTTACCTCTATATTTATTGACTTATATGTGACCCAGTTTGATTATGGCATTCCTCACAAAGTTCTGTGTCTAGTTGGTATCTTGAATTTCATCATTGCGTAGTTGAAGGGATTGGCAAACTTCTATTGTAAAAGGAATGGTATTAAATATTTTCGGTTTTTGGCCAGATCACTTTTGTCACAGCTAAGCATTTCTGTCATTGTTGGACAGGAAGAGCCACAGACAACATGTAAATCAACAGGTGTGCCATGCCACTATGAAATGTAGGTATGGACATTGAAATATGAATTTTATACATTTTTCATGTAACATAAATATTATTATTCTTTTGATTTTTTTCAACCATTAAAAAAATTCCTCATCAGTCAAAAAGACACTAAACTTAATGATAGTGATTAGAGGAATAATTACAGTGATAAGATTTTTTTTAGTAGGATAGGATTTTGTCCTCATTAGTCATCTTGGGTCCTTTTCATGTTTATAAGCCATGTTAACATTTTGCAAGAGGTCAGAAAGTAACAAGCATGAACATTCCCATGATATTCTTTGGTTAATATGATACATTAATATTCATGTCCATGAGACATCCTGTGCTCAAGAGAAAAGGAGTCTT
>NW_021917231.1:0-1111 GCF_006229205.1 Suricata suricatta | reverse complement strand
GGAAAACATACCGTATTCATTCCCCTTCCTTGTGCTAGAGTCAAATTAGAATTTCATTTAAAGATAAGGAGCCAATATCATACCATTTTACATTCTCATCTTTATGACCTACTTATTCTTCATACTTGCTGTTAAGAGATGGGCATTCTTCAATGTCAGAGGGAGTGGTTTTATTACTCTCTCTATTTTCTGTTTTAGTGAACTTTTGGAAAAAGGCATTTCTTACCCCTATCTCAAACACATTTTAATGTACCTGAGATCATAATGATCCTTTTTTTTCCATTTAAACATTTTTTTGGTTGTGGGGTCTCTTTTGGCATTTTCTCATTTCTTCTTTAGTATGACTTCATTAAGGACTTATTTAATAAGGTGTCATTCATTTCTAATTAGCAGTAGATGATTTCTAATTTGAGATAGATATCAATAATATATGCCTGTGTGTAATATTTTAAATGACTATAATAACAATGTGATCAGAAGAACTAATTATTAATCCAACTTTTTAATGCTCTCTTTGAGCTGAATTAGAGGAGATGGAAATGAACAAACTGCATCAGGGTAGGGAGATCTGAGAAAAAAGAGAAACTGAGTAATATTTCATACATCAGTTTTCCTTGGAAAATGCTATTATGTTAGCACTAATACTACTTGTAACAGGGGCCAGGGAAAGCTGTTAAATTTCTGCTGAGTTAATAATGTCCTTTTAAAAAAATTTTTTTAACGTTTATTTATATTTGAGAGACAGAGAGAGACAAGACAAGCAAGGAAGAGTCAGAGAGAGAGGGAGACACAGAATCCAAAGACAGGCTCCAGGCTCCAAGGTGTCAGCACAGAGCTCTACGTGGGGCTTGAACCCACCAACCATGAATCAAAGTCAGACACCAACCAACTGAACCACCCAGGCGCCCCTGTCCATTCTTTTGGTTTGAGTTCTGTTGTCGACTCTTTTTCTTTTTTTTCTTTTTTCTTTTTTTTTCTTTTTTTTCTTTTTTGTAACATTTTTTTATTTTTTTTAGAATATAACACTATTTTTTAACATACGCAATTATTTTTCATCATTTACAATACAGTAGTTACAATGACACTCCAAATGGATAAGCAAAGTAAAAAA
>NW_021917230.1:0-1111 GCF_006229205.1 Suricata suricatta | reverse complement strand
TAAATTCTATGACAACTTTTGTTATTAATCTTGTAGGTCTAATTAACCTAATGCACACATTTGGCTATTATTTTTATCTTTGAATATAATGTA
The DNA here is from genome assembly GCF_006229205.1 of Suricata suricatta. Taxonomy (NCBI): domain Eukaryota; kingdom Metazoa; phylum Chordata; class Mammalia; order Carnivora; family Herpestidae; genus Suricata; species Suricata suricatta. Next base: position 1,018 of record NW_021917230.1, on the reverse strand, counting down.
AAAACAGTAGAGTACAGTGGGTTGTATAAATAATGAGTTAATAAGCCTAGTGAGATAGTTGGATTTTCTCTTTCACTTACAGAGGAAATCACAAAAATATCTTGTGCATGTCAGAATTTAAGCTGAACTATTAAGCCATATTTCATTATAAATGGTTGGAAAATTAAATATTTATTTGAAATTAATAATGTAGTTATTTAATTTGACAGTTTAAACTTTCTACTATGTGTCACTGACAGGCAAATCGATAAAATAGTAATGATAGCCCAAAAGTATACCTTGTAAGCTATAATAATTTAATACATTAAAAAAGAAGGATGGCAAATCAATGAAGGATGAAAGAATTTTGCATTAAGTCATCTGGTTAATTATTTGGTAAAAAGATCAAGTACAGCTATAACTTACAACAAATATCCAAATAAATTTCAGAAAGATTAGTCAGTTTAAAATGTTAAAATACAATTGAATATCAGACTTTTGAGTTGGAAAGATATTTTAAGACAGAAAAAGAAACATGTACATATTTTAAATGTACACATTTAATGTAAATGTGAAATATGTACACAGAAGAATTTTTATAGTTCTTTGAAATTTTTTTAAAATATATATAAATATATCACATACAAATAACTAAAAAAGAAGACAAATAATTAGAAAATCAGATAAATAAAAGAGCAGTAGTTCACAAAAGACCACAAGGGGCTAACATGCATGTAGACATGTTGTCTAATCAAAGAAAATATACAAATTAAACAAAGAAATAGAAATGCTATTTTAATCAAGCAAATTGAATATTTTATTTCCTTACTAATGATCAGTGAAAATGTGATAGACAAGCACTCAGTCATCACTGGGCCAGGGTCCATTTGTAGCATCCCTTTGGAGATGTTATTAATACGTATATTTCTATTTGATATCAAAGACTTCAATGAATCTATTTTGAGAAGAAAGGACTCTAAATGAGAAAAACCTCTATGGGCAAAAACATCTAGTTAACTTTATACATAATTATAAAATA
>NW_021917229.1:0-1111 GCF_006229205.1 Suricata suricatta | reverse complement strand
ATTTATTTTGAAAAAAGAGCCAGAGAGAGCACCAGTAGAGGAGGGGCACAGAGAGAGAGAGAAGAGAGAAAGAATCCCAAGAAGTCTCCATTCTGTCAGCGCAGAGCTCAACACAGAACTCAAACTCACGAACTGCAAGATCATGACCTGAGTGGAAACCAAGAGTCAGACGCTTAACTGAGCCACCCAGGTGTCCGCCTTGCAATAGTTTTAACTATAACGACCCCATTCCACCTTAGAATTTCAAGGAAAGGGAAGTCCGTGTCTAAGATGTGATTCTATCTAGTTTGGTCTGAGTTATGCCTGGAATTCTGAACTGAAATTGCCCACGTTAAGGTGCTGCTGCCTACTTAAAACCAATTTTTAAAAATTTTTAAAGGGGTGCCTGCCTGGTTCAGTTGATAGAGCATGTAGCTCTTGATCTGGGGGTCGTGGGGTTGAGCCCCATGTTGGGCATAGAGATTACTTAAAAAAAAAAAAAGATGCTGTCCTGCTGCCTCCACATGGATCTCAAAGGAAGAGTAAATACTTTGAGGACAGTATTTCTATTTCAGTTACCTAAGACTGTGTAATAAACCACCCTGACACTTAGTAGCTTTAAACAATAACCATTGATGGCTTTTGATTCTGTGGATCAGGAATTTAGGCAAGGCTCATTTCCATTCCATGTGGTGTTGGCTGGGAAAGCTTGATTAGAGAAGCCAACATGGCCTCATCTACGTGTGTGGGGCACATCAGTTCTCTGTTATGAGGGTTTTTTTTCCTGTTCTTAAGCTTTCTTATCTGCCAGCAGTGTAACCCACGTTTCTTAATGTGATGGCTAGCTTCCAAGGAGAGAATGAAAGTTATGAGACCTCTTACTTAAGGTCTAGTCCAGAATTCACACAGTGTCACTTCTAATGCATTCTTTGGGTCAAAGCAAGTCATAGGATTAGTCCAGATTTGGGTGCCTGGGTGGCTCACTCATTTAAGCATCTGACTCTTGATCTCAGCTCAGGTCATGATCTCACAGTAGTGAGACTGAGCCCTGTGTCAGACTCTGCATTGAGTGTAGAGCCTGCTTGGAATTCTCTCTCTCTCTCTCTCTCTCTCTCTCTCTCTCTCTTTCTCT
>NW_021917228.1:0-1111 GCF_006229205.1 Suricata suricatta | reverse complement strand
CAAGACACTATTGTTGAATGACATGATCTCAAAAAGTGCTGAGGATGAGTTGAACCACATTTATTATATTACAAAAGTGACATTTTTCTTGATGGTAAAACAGTAACACTCTAGAGCAATAACTGTTCATAAGGTTGTTAGCCACTGGCATGTAAAGCCATTCCCAAGCACTAAACACAAATGATGTCTTTGATCATGATTATCATCATAGAAAGAGGGCCTGGGCTCTGTTATTATGGAGGGGACTGGGGAAAGAGAAGAAGGGGCTTTTCCCAGGATTCTTCTCTTGCAAGAACTAAGATTAAAACCTGAGCACGAAGGCTATGGGGTACAGAGACTGACCTCCAAGAATCCCTGGTTCATCCTGTTGAAATGGGCACTGAGAAATGCTCCCCTTTCCCTGGGGAAGGAAGGATCCTTAGCTTACTTTTACTCTGGTAATTGGAAGGGCAAAAACAACAACAACAAATATAAGTCAAACTACACCAACAAGGTGTTTTTGTATTATCCTGTCGTCTCCCAGAAGCACCAGAAAAAGCAAGGAAATGCTGCTGACCATCTATGTGGCATTTGGAGCTTTCAGTCTGTTCACATCAACTGGCCCACCATGTCTTCCAATAGCCCTGTGACCTAGAAATTATCATTCACATCATAGAGACAAAAATGTGAAGCTCAGATAAGGGAGCTGAATCCAGTATTTTCTAAAATCACGGGCTTATGGATTATGAGGTGTAGATGGCACCTAAGAAATGATCTAGGTGGAACTCTCGTTCAAATTAGTTGAAATCAACTTGATTCCATTGGACTCAGAATGTTCATGTGTTACCTGGCTGTGCTTAGCACTGCATCAGACACTGGGTATAAAAACCAGAATTGGTCTTGGTGTCTGTCCTTGAAGAGTGCACCTTCTGACAGGGGAAATGGTGTGGTAAACAAGAAGCTCTGGTAATGTGAGGTAAGAGGTACCCAGAAGTGTGTGTGGTGCAGTCTGGGCGGGGGCTATGACTTTGCCTGGAAGACAGCCCAGAAGAGTGCTTTGAGCTGAGTCCCAGAGGAGAAGGAGGAGGGGAAGCTCTCTTCTGGAGGACCAGCTGGTGAAGGTGGTTGGGCA
>NW_021917227.1:0-1111 GCF_006229205.1 Suricata suricatta | reverse complement strand
AAAAAACCTCACCATTTTATTCATCATCACCATCATCACACATCAGAATCAAGGGGTCAAACAAGTTCAGGCTTAAAGGGAGCCTTGAAGATTCTATTCTCTCTCCCTTCAACCTTCCAGCTGAGCCCAGGTACAGCCTCTGCTTACATTCCCAGTGACAGGTTCCCCTTCTCTGAGGGTCTGTTGTCCTCAGTCAGCTCTGAGCACTGGCACTGTGAACAGGCAGTGAGTGTCAGTGGCAGCAGATGTCACTTGTCCCCCTTCATATTTATTTCTTAAAGATCATACAGAATAAAATTCATTCTGCTTCCACAGGAAATTGATTTTGGTATAATCGTTATCACCATCATCATCATCTCCACCATCATCATCATGTGCTGTGTTAGAATTTAGTGGAAAGAGATGCATCTTACAGTGAGAAATCCTAGTTTTGAATTCTGGTTCTCAGCTTAGAAGCCATGTGACCTGGGGCTAGATACTTAAGTTTTTCTACTCTTCATTTTGTTTTCTATAAAATGAGGGTAAGAACGCCTGTGTCAGAGGAATGTCAGAGAATTATATGAGATGACATTTGTACGGCATCAGACACAGTGGCCACATAAAATGGACCCTTGGTCAGACACAGCTGTTATGGGTTAAAGGGTGTACACTGTGGTAGCTACACATCTGTGTCTAATTTGGTGTCTATGTGATGTCTCTAGGACTGAAGTGATTATGGTTTTCCTTTAGTTTCAATGTGACATAATAAGGTATGAACATTAGAAATGATTATTCAATGGATTTTTAGAAAACAAAGATACATGTCTCTATGAAAAATTTCCTTTTTCTTATCAGAGGGGATAGAATCTAAAGTTTTAAATCTCTGGTTTTTCTCCTTTGGCTATGTTGTGTGCACTGATAAGTCCTGCAATGAAGCAGTGTGATGCAGTAGGAGGTAACGCTAGAGAAGCCAGTGATAGCAAAGTGGAGAGCTTTTCAGTCTTGTCTGCACGCTAAGCATTGGGATTGATGTTGCTTCTTCCCTGGCTTTTCTGCAAATCAGTACCTCTGCCAGGAATCCACAAATACTGGGTGCTGCTCACATTCTTAACTGAACAGTTACAGGAAAGCC
>NW_021917226.1:0-1111 GCF_006229205.1 Suricata suricatta | reverse complement strand
AACTCAGAAATTACGAGATCATGACTTGAGCGGAAGTGAGACACCCAACCAACTGAGCCCCCAGGCGCCCCAAGACTTTTGTTTGAAATCCCCCTGAACTGTTCCACCAGCGGCCACGATGGAGCTCCGTCACAGTGGAGCCCGGCAGCGCCTTCCAGATCTCCAGAGGAAAAAGCATCACCCGGCTCTGGTGGGCGTGTTCCTTCGGCTAGAGGCTGACTTGCGCCCCCACAAGGTGAATGTTGGAACTCCAACTCCCCAGCACCACAGGACGCGACCTGATTCGGAGATTGAGTCTTTACACGGGGAATCCCGCTAAAATGGGCCTATGGGGGGCTCTGATCCACTGTGACTCACGGGGAAACTGGGCAGAGATGCTCCCGGAGGGGAGACGCGGGTGCATCCCCAAGCGAGGAGGCCGTGGAAGAACGTGTGCGCCTGGACCCGGGACTCGCAGCCCGCGGACGGTGAGGACACGGCCCCCCGCTGTCCCCCGTGGGGGGTGCAGATGGCGCAGGGGAGAGCCGCAGATGACGGGGACACGGGCCCCGCTGCCCCTGGCGGGGGGTGCAGATCACGCAGGGGCGGCCCCGCTAAGCGGCCCGCACTCCCGGCACACGGAGGTCTTGGGCCTGACTGTGTGCGGCGCTCTGTGATTTGTGAGCTGAGCTCGGGGCCACAGCTGTTTGACCTCTGAGCGCACAGACTGTGAATGGGCACGTGTCATGAGCGTCCTTCCCGGTGACAATGCTGAGACTCAGAGACACCTGGGCAAGGGTGACACAGGTGCCAGTGCTGGCCGAGGAGCAGAGCTCTGGTCCGCCCACTGCAGACCCCGGCCCTCCTCTCGCCGCCCCTGACAGCCGGAAGGTGCCCTACTGGGCGGGCGGGAGAGAGCAGGGTGGGGGACACTCACCCATCTCCCGCTTCTGCTCCAGACGCTGGGGCCCGCCCCTTGGCTGCTGCCACTGCTGGTGGCCGTGCTCCATGGCGGGAGCCTGGGGGTCCGGAGGGAGAGCTCAGCGGTGGGGACCTTCCCCTCCTTCCCCACAGCCCACCCCGGGACTCCTACTCAGACTGGCCCCGGCCTCCGGGCAGGTCGGCACTGCCC
>NW_021917225.1:0-1111 GCF_006229205.1 Suricata suricatta | reverse complement strand
AGGAGGCGGGCCACGTGCTAGGACGTGTCTGGCAGCCTGTTCCCCTCCGCTCGGGTCTGGTCTCCCAATGTCATTGCCGACTCATTTCCAGGAGGTGGTGAACGGCATCCCGGGGTGCTGGGTGCAGGGGGCTCCCCGGGATGGTTCAGCCCTGTCTGATGCTGAGACAGCAGCTGCTCTGATGGTCCCTGTGCCCCTGTCACCCACGACGCCTCGCGTTCCTGGGACTCCCGACCAGTAGGGTTCCAGGGCCCCAGTCCCGACACTCGGGTCCGAACCTTCCCAAGCCCCCGGCCACTGACATCACACCTATTCCGGACGCCCCGTCACTGCACCGCTGGTCACCCCTCACCCCTCACCCCGACACCACAGCTACTATGCACGGCGAGCTCACTGGCGGGGTTGGCAGGGTGTTTCCTGCGGCCTCCAGCGAGCCGCCACCTGTGCTCTGCCCCCCGCTGCTCAGTGCGGCCCGGGCCGTGGCTCACACCGCCGGGCGTCCCGGCTCCGGAGCACGGCGGCAGCAGGTGAGAGTCGGAGGGCTGGACCAGGTGTGATGGACGCATTTCACCGGCTCGGAGGTGTCCGTCCTTGGCCGACAAACGTGATGGGGTGAACTCGGTGTCAGTGCTGTGGCCGAACACAGATGTGCCCGGGAGCCTGGAAGTGCACCCACACGCACAGACAGGAGTTTTATTTTTATGAAACTTAATTTTAGGAATTTAACTTAATTTAGTTTATATTTAATTTTTATAGAAGAGGCAGGGGAAAGAACAAGAGGAAATAATGAGAAACACACTGGAAATAAGGGAAAAGCCTAGGAAAGTGAAAACAAGATATTGTTTAGTTTTTAATATTTTTACTGTTTATTTTATTTTTGAGAGAGAGAGAGACAGAGCAGGAGCAGGGGAGGGGCAGAGAGAGAGGGAGACACAGAATCTGAAGCAGGCTCCAGGCTCTGAGCTGTCGGGACAGAGCCCAACGCAGGGCTCAAACTCAAGAGCTGTGAGATCTATGGCCGGAGCCGAAGTCAGATACTTAATGGTCTGAGCCCCCCAGGCGCCCCCATTGTTTAGATTTTAAATAATGCCAAGGACATTACAAAATACAC
>NW_021917224.1:0-1111 GCF_006229205.1 Suricata suricatta | reverse complement strand
GACTGAGCCACCCAGGCACCACTCTTTAGTACATTTTCTAAATTAATATCCAATTACCTTATAAGAAATAGAAATGATTCTGTGATAACAATTTGTTCCATTGAAACGATTTTATACACACACACACACACACACACACACAGAGGCACTAACCATTTCATTTTTGTACAGTGACCAATTATCTATTACTTTGGATTTACTTGAATCCAAATATAAACTCAATGAGATATGAGCTGAAATTAATAAATGTCAAGTGCAGGTAGAAGAAACAACATGTCAACTAAATTCTGCTTGTTTTACTGCTTCCCTAGAAAACACTCAACCAGATTTATGCCGTAATTTTACTGCAGTGGATTGGCTTACAAAAGATCTTTTCTATACAAAACACAAAAATTATGTTCACTCTGGGAAAATATAAAGATCTATCTCCAAAAGCTATTTCCAGCTGGACTTTCCTAACCAATTTCAATGTTTAGACCAAAGATACATGGTTTATGCTAAGATCCAGCAGAATCCAAACTTTCAAAGTAACATCTGCAGAGAAGTTGCAAGCCAACATAAAAACATGTTCATTGTTATTGAAATTTTGAAGCTTGCATTCTTTTGAATTTTTCTGCTTCAGTGGGTATTCTTTATTCATAACCTCTCCAAGGCATTTTCTTTGGAACACAAAAGGATGGCCCATATTCTGGTTTTTTATTCTCATAAATTGTTAGTTGTCAAAGTCTAAAGTTTAAAATGATACTTTATTTCCTTTTACACCTACTCACCTAAATCTCCAGTTCCAAAAGGGATCAACTGGAAAATTTATACACCATACATTTTCTATGCTTCAAAAGAATTGATTAATAAAACACTAATTGAATTTCTTAAAGGCCATGTGATATATATGACTATATTTATGTGATTCAGGTCATTATGTTTGTCTAAAATGTTAGAGATTAAGGAAGGTGACCCAGGGAGTCTTAGTTTAGAAGTAACTTCCAGTTCCATAGACTAGTTGATTGCTCTGTCTTCAGATGAGTTTCACCAAAGTTATTACGTTTGACTCCTGTTCACTCATTCAACAGGTGTGAACTTTGTGCTTCCTGTTTACCAGGAGTTACGGGGG
>NW_021917223.1:0-1111 GCF_006229205.1 Suricata suricatta | reverse complement strand
GGGGGGGGGGAGGGGGAGGCACGGAGAGAACCGCTGAGAGCATCCAGAGGGAGTGTGTTCCCCTCACACCTTGATTAAGCCTCCTGACACCGATTTCCAGCTTCCAGCCTCCAGAACTATGAGAGACTAAATATTCATTCTGTTAAGTCACCAAGTCTTTGATCATTTGTTACAACAGCTGCAGGAAATTGATAAAGACACTGAGGTGTACAGATCTCAAATAATTTGCCTACAGTTAGTAACTGGCAGAGCCAACATTCAAACTCAGTTCTGTCTGACTCCAATGCCCATGTTCTTAATACTTAGTCTCCTCTCCTCTCCAAATAGAGAAGGCAGACAATTAAACAAAGAATCATAGCTGATATTGTTAAGGGCTCCATCGGAAGGAGGTGGGTGTCTGGAAGGTCCAGGGAGAAGGCTTCCTAGTGGCAACCAGGAGACCTTCGTGTGAATGGCTCACTACCCTAAGGGACACACCGAACGGATTCCTGTCTGCCCATTTCAGCCCACTCTCATTTCCTCCAATGCTGGCTGAGAGCCAGATCCCCACCAGGTCAGTCCAAAATATTCGTTTTGATTCTCCCACCTTGTTACCTACAGTGGGCTGAAATGAATTCTCCACAGGAAGGACCTCCCTCGGCTCTGGAAAATTCTCTAGGCTCCCACTAATGTAAGACATTCTGTCTTTGAAGCCTCCAAGAGGTAATGTACTTGTGGACTCAAGAATGCCTCAAAGGCATGCCCCACATCAAATGGCACCCATCAAGTTGGGTAGAGAACCTACAAAAAGTATGTGGGACTCTGCTCTGGAATGGCAGATAAGGGGACAACAGAAAGTGGGAATGTATGCAGAGCAAATGAGGAATTCTGCTCGGTTTGTTTACTGGTGGGTGTTAACTCCCTAACTATGACTTTTTTTCCCTCCATAATATTTTATTGTCAAATTGTTTTCCATACAACACCCAGTGCTCTTCCCCTTAAGTGCCCTCCACCACCACCATCACCTCTTTTCCCCCCTCCCCCTTCCCCTTCAACCCTCAGTTCATTCTCAGCATTCAATAGTCTCTCAAGTTTTGCATCCCTCTCTCTCCCCAACTCTCTCTCCCTCCTC
>NW_021917222.1:0-1111 GCF_006229205.1 Suricata suricatta | reverse complement strand
TTCTACAAATCTATGTTTTGGGAAATTTTTTCATATCAGAGAAATTTATCATCAGAAATTACTGTCTAAGGCAAATGCCATTTCTGTGCTGTTCCCCATACACTTAACCATAAATAAAACCGAGTCTCAGTCAGTGCAGAGATGCCTGCCTAGTGATCAGAAAGAATCTCATGGCTCTCTCATCCCTCCCTTTTGCTGACACCGTCCATCCTTCAGGGAACCCTGGACCTGCTGGAGCTGGACTCCGGCACTAAACAGTGTACTGTAAATAAAAAGATGGATTAAGATGATCTATCTGCCTTTAAGAGCTCACAGTCTTATAGGGAGACAGACCCATAAACAAAGCTCTATTGGAATGATGGGTGGCATTATGGTGAAAATATATCCTGAGTATAAGAAGGTCCAAAGATTGAATTTTCTTCTATGGGATGTGCATTATATAATGATTTATAAGAACTATATATTTGTATATATTTGTAAATGACCAAATATATATTTCTCAGCTGTATTCAGTCTTCATCCACAGTTTCTGAAAATGCTTCAGAGCCATAAAGGTGAAATCGGCATCTTCCTATTAATCAAGGTGACTTTTGGATCCCACCCAAGTGAGCCAGGAGCAGAGGGTTGGAACTTTCAGTCCCATCCTACCCCCTGAGCTCTGGGGAGAGGAGAGGGCCTAGAGGTTGCTAGTGGCCAAAGGCTTAGTCATTCATGACTGTGTAATGAAGCCTACATAAAAAATTAAAAGAGAGAAGTTTTAGTTCTTTTTCTTTCAGAGAGCTTCCACACTTGGAAAACCGGAATGCTTGTAACATGCCACCAAGTGGGGCCCCAGCCTCCCTGAGGATGGGAGTTCTTAGTTAGGGACCTTGCCCCTATCTGACTGCTGATTTGTATCCTTTATTATATCCTTTTAATAAACTGGCAAATTTAAGTATTTCCCTGAGGTCTATGAGCTGCTCTAGCAGGTTAGTTGAACTTCAGGAGGAGGTGGTTAGAACTTCCGATCTGTAGTTGGTTTCTCAGAAGCACAGGTAACAGCCTGGGGTTTGTGACTGGCGTCTGAAGTAGGGTGGAAGGGTAGTCTTATAGGACTGACTTCTTTTTTTCC
>NW_021917221.1:0-2206 GCF_006229205.1 Suricata suricatta | reverse complement strand
GATAGTGGAGGCCCAGAAAGGTTAAGTAACTTGCCTTAGATGCAAACAGGTAAGGGCAGAGTGGGGATGTCACCCTGTGTGACAACTAAGAATATGGCACTCGTTTTATTCTTTTTGTTCACAATAGCTTTATGGTAGGCAGCATTTCTAAAGTGGCCCCCAAAAAGATGTGCCGTAATCCCTGAAATCTGTGAATATGATGAGATGCCACTTCAGTGATTATATTTGTTATGCTCCCAGTTTCCATTAGGAAGGGAGATTACCCAAGTGGGCTTAATCGAGTCACATAAGTCCTTAAAAGCAGAGAGATTTCCCCGACTGATGGCAGAAGAGGAAGTCGGATTGAAGCACATGGGAGATTCTGGTGCTGTTACGTCTTAAAGATGGAGGCCCCCGTGGAAGGGATGCCAGCAGCCTCTGGGGCAGTGAGAGGCCACAGCTGACAGTTGCAACCACGACACTGAATTTTGCCAACAAGCCGAACACACTGGGAAGTGGACTCCTCTCCAGAGCCCCTGGATGGTTGAGTAGCAGGCCAGTACCTTGACTTTGGCCTGATGAGACCCTGAGCAGAGAACCCCAGTGAGCCTGCCAGGACTCGTCACCAGGCATTGTGTTAGGCTGCTGAATCTGTGCTTCCTTTTTGTACGGCAATGGAAAACTAATAGCAAATGCTTTATGTTAGTTTATATCAGTTCATAGCACCCACTGGACACAGTTATTTTCTGGACTAAGTAAAGAAATAACTATAGCACATCACACAATTCTTGACATTTAGGGAACACTTTAAAAATATTTTGTCTTATTGGTCTTATCGTGCTCATTTTACAGGTAAGGACACTAAGGCTCCGAAGGTTAAAAAACAGGCCCACAGCCCTGGAACTGGTGAGAGTCAGGATGAGGGTCGGTACAAAGGGCTGCCTGCCCCTCTTTAACTATAGACCATGGTTCTTAGGCAAGAGTGCACACTGGAATTATCTGCAGTACTTGCTAAAATAGAGTTTCTCATGTCCTGATCACAGTGATTATGATTCAAGGTTTGGGTGACCTTAAGTCACCATATATTTAAAAGTTTCTTATGGATGCTTTTAATGTACACACCTGTAGAGTTACTGCACTGGACTGTGAGCCTCTTGAATCAGGGTGTTCTTTAATGTGTCCTGGTGTCTATAGCAGAATATATATATCCTCCTTCTAGTGGATTGTTGGGCCTTTACTGTTTCTGCTGCAGTGCCATTGACCTTGGAGGCATTGCTGGTGAACATGCATCCCCACCCTTCTCCTAAATCCGCCCATTTTGGAGGCTGGCAGTGAGCCCTACATTTGTTCTATCTGACAGCTCTCAAAGCTATGAATCAGCTCCCCAGCGCCCTACCTCCCCACTCACATCCACGTACATAGTTTCTCTTTCTTAGTCCGCGGAGGAGGCATTGCCACTCACCTGACAGCAGTAGGTTTAAAATAAATTTGTTAAGAATAGGAGCAGAAACTCGAAGCCAGGTTGCCGAGATGGGTGCGCCCTTCCTGAGTGGGCAGAGCTGCTGGAGAAAGGCAGATAAAAGGCAGCACGGGGACGAAGCATGATAATTCAAGTAGCATCCCAACTTTGAGTGTTGTTGGCCCACGGGTTTTCTTTTGAGTCTCGGGAGTAGGTGCCACTGTTTCTGTTTTTCCTACTCAGCTTTATTTTTACAACTGCTCCCCTTTCTCAAGACAGCCCACACAATTCCACTAGTGACGTATCATGCGATGCAAACCTTCAAGGAGACAAAGGAAGGCAACTGAAATTCCTCAGAAGCATCAGCTGCCTGCTGAACATTTTACTGGACATGGTCATGCTAATGACAGTCCCATTCTGAAAAATTTATATGGCTCCTGCTGTCTTTCCAAAGAGATTGTTCTACACTGTCAAATTAGTTTCCACTGCTTCTGGTGGAGCTGCTGACAATGGAATTGAGGACTGAAAAAAAAAAAAGTCCCCATTCTTTGAATGCCAAGCCATTTGAAATGTCCCTGCTTTCATGGCGCCTAATAAATGTCAGCTCACATGTTGCTCATCAGATGGGCGCCATCTGGTGTATTGGAAAGAGATTTTGATTGGGAATGGCAGAGAATCTGCCTTTTGCTGGCTGTTTGACTTCTCCCGAAAACTGGGAGAGTGTGTATAGGTAATCTCTAAGGTGCATTTTATCTCTTAGAGCTCAAA
>NW_021917220.1:0-24139 GCF_006229205.1 Suricata suricatta | reverse complement strand
AGCAGCTGGTGTGGGAAAGGTGACATTGCTTAATCAGTAGTCATCTCGACCTGCAAAGAGACATCGGAGTTTTCAGAATACTGTAGTGAAGTTTTGCAATATGCTAATTCATATGTGATTTTTAGTAAAATAAGCAATTTGATCATGGCTCCTGAACCAAGAAATTATTGTCAGTATATTTTCTATACCAGTAGAAACATCTCAGGTGATGGCAGTATGCCCGCCCCTGTCACACTCTTCTGTGCCTTTTCTAGGCTGTACAAGCTGTGCGAGCCGCCTCCCCCCGTTGGAGAAGAATGAAAGGAATCCCCAAGGAACCAGGCAAGCAGAAGCTTCTGAGCACTAGACAAAGGATGTGCTGGCTAAACATTCTTCATTCAAGACAAATAAGTGAATTTGTTTCTCTAACTCCTTCCCCATGGAGTTTTTAACCAGTGTTCTTCTTGTACCTGGGTATTTGTGCTGGAAATGGATGAGATCGTTCAGACCATCCGTAGCTTCACAAACTAATCTCTCTATGTATTGACACTAACAATTCATTTTTAGGGTAAATTTTATCCCTGGAATCTATGAAAAAAAAACCAGAGATAAACAATGAAACATTGTGCCTCCTCTCCAATTTATTAAAATTATTTTATTGTGTTTGTTTTCATCTTCTCTGAATGGGATCATGTGATAATGGATATTTCAACTTGAAGAAGTCTTTCACTGAAGAATGATGGGCACATTTTCCAAATCATCATACAGAAATGTTACAGACAACATAGATGTGGTGTTATTGTAGGTATTCAGTCCCCTGCCTGCATCAGTGAAAGTATGATTTGGGAATGGTGAAGAACATGCTCGACTCTTTCTCCTGAGGGTTTATTTTTCAGTAACAGAGGACAGAGCTGACTGAGGCTTCTAACAAGACTTTCTTCCTGCTGCTTCTAAGTATCCTTTGTGCCCGTGGACAGTTCTAGCAAGCTGATTCTGTCATTGGCCCCTGAAATGGCATAGCTTCCTAAGGCCATGTGTACTGTTGCTGAGCCACTGGTGGCCAGGGTGTGGGAGGGGTGGAGATCAGGGAGGTATGGGAATGAGAGAGTGGGTAAAGGAGGAAATTTAAGCCTATTTAAAAAGTCAACCTTTAACTTAGAAAGATATCTAAATTCTTATTTTATTAAGACTTTCTTATGAGATATGAGACTCTGAAAAGAATACACCATGCTGAGTATTTTTCTATCAAGGTATGTGTACAACAATGAAAATAAAGCTTTATTTGTTGACCTGAACAGGACTATTAGAGACCTTGATAATGTAAGGAAGCACAAGGTGTAAAATTACATCTAAAAGATATGTAATTATTACCATTTCTATGTTGACAAAATAATACTGTTTTTTAGCATAATGAATACGGCAATATTGATTTTGAATCAATAGTTTTCAAAGCAATTAAAATGCCCTTCCTGTGATTGTGATATTTATATGGATCTGGACTAATTTAGTATGTGAAATGCTTTTCATAACTAAGATATAGACAGATGATTATTACATTTTAATTTATGAAATTTGATAATGATTTTCAAATGATCATTAAAAATCTTCACTGCCATCAGTTGTGTATTGAATAACAAAATACTGTGTTACATATATATTGGGTGTTCATACACTGGCAAAGCCAATAAAAATTGTTCTTTGGCACAGAAGCACTTAGGATTTTTGCAATAAGTCCACATATATAGTGAGAAATCAACAAACTCAAAGTTTTCAAAGAAAAAGTTGAATTTAATGAAGATATTACCGTAACACAAATACCTATAGTATCTTAACTTTCAGAGATTTAACATTCTTGATATTATTATCAATTGATCCTGAAGGTCCATGACATTAGTCTTTTATGATTTTCCTATAATGAAAAATTGATTACATTCTAGTGCAGCTAATGAGTGAGCAAAACTGATCAACATTCAAGTATTTTTCATAATACTTGAAAATAAGTACTGTTTTCTAGTCACCGTCCTGGAAGCCTTATTTCTTGTTAGAAGGATGAAGGGATCACGTCAACACTTCATACTTTGCTGTGTCTCATGGAGGAAATTATCTGCTATTGTAGTATGTATAAATTAGCATATTTTTAATAATCTAATCTCTAGGATGTGCTTAATATTTTAAATGTAGTGTAAGTGTACCAAACTTCGAGTGCTTGGTACTTCTTAAATGCTCTGAAGTTAGCAATGATTTATATTCTCATCAATCACTATCATTTTTTATTATAATAAAAACTGCAGCTAATTACTATGTGCCAAGCAATATCTCCAAGTGCTTTATCTCTATTTGTTGTTATTGTTTCACTGATCCTCACAAGGATTTAGGATGGTATCTTTTCATCACCCCCATTTCACAGTTGAGGAACTGAAGCAAAGAAGGGCCCAGTGACTCACCCACATGAGTGACAAGAGGTAGAGCTGGATTTAAACCCAGGAAGTCTGCCTTAATACATTACGCTGCTTCTCCTTATGAACAGAAGAACTGTTGTAATATTATCTGTTAGTAAAGTTGTGACATATGTTGCCATTCAATTATATGTTTTATATTGAGTAAAAATGAATGGAAACATGTAAAATCTTTAATATGTGAAAATCATAGGATTTCCTAGACATTCTACTATTCTGGATACACTTTTGAGGCAATGCAGTGCTGTTGCAATCTGAAAAAAAAGATTCCTCACAATTGAAGGTAACAAACTTAGGTATGTTTTGAAATTCTGGAAAAGTGTACCATATAAATTTGGCTATGAGTCCAGAACAGTGGTAACAGTAAAAAATTGACCCAGCCCGCAGGTCAGTAAACGCAGGTCCTGAGGGAGGGAGTGAGAATTGGGGGGCAGGGGGCACAGAGAATGGAGGCAAGACAAAGTCTCTGATCAAGCCTCATTTATTGAGAAAACACACACATCTTATAAAGGGCAAAAGACAAGGCAGCTGACGTAGGTCAGTTGCTAAGGAACAGGGTCATGATTTTTAGGAAAAGCCTAGGGTAAAGGAGGAACAGAAGCTGCAGTTTTAGCACAGTGTCTGAGGAGCCGATAAGAAAGTCCAGCCAAGCTGTCTCCGGCCTTGAGCTGGGAGTGATAACACTGTCCTGCCCTGCAGGTGGCTGATCAAGGCACACATCTCTTCCCCTGGCAGCTCTTCTGGCAGCTCTCCACAAAAAATAATAATAATAAAGAGTCCAATGAATGAATGAATAAAGATGATTTTTGGATACCATAATGTACCTCCATGGGACATTGGATATTTAACTGGCCTTGAATTTTTAGAATGAGTTTACCTAAATGCTCACATACTCCTCTACAACTCCTTGAAACGTTGCGAAGGCCCTACCAACAGTTCTTCCAAGTTCTGAGTTTGGACATTTGCTTCTCATCACCTAAAAGGCAAGGTCATGCATAGAAATTTTGGTTCCTAACATGGGATCTAAGTCAAAAATAATTGCTAACTAGTAATCCATAGTCAATACATCTTAAATATTTCATTATATCTTATAAAGTTATCTAATATTAAATGTTAACAAAATTTAGTATAATGTCAACAGAATGAGAAATTTGAAGAGACTAGAATTTTCCATCTATTTCTTCTACTGTTTAACAAGAAAGAAATAAACAAAGAAGAATCTCTGTATTAGTTGTCCTTCTATTGGATATATAAAGTTGAATTTAGAAGGTAAGCTCTATTTTATGGACTGATATCTTAATTTTAGAAGTCTTATACTATGTTTTGTCTCTTTTTTAAGGTTTATTTATTTGTTTTGAGAGAGAGAAAGAGAAAGCAATCAGGAGAGGGGCAGAGATAGAGGGAAAGAGAATCCCAAGCAAGCTCTGTGCTGTCAGCGCAGAGTCAGATGCTTGACCAACTGAGCCACTCAGGCACTCCTAGTTTTTATCTCTTTAAATCATATTCTTCCAGCGACTTAGCTTCCCTATGCATTCAGTGGTCATTTTTCTTGTAGTAACAATGTTTAATTTAAATTCAGGCTAATTTGTTATGATGCTATAATATATATGATATTGTAATGATACTTATTCTGACTCTATTGATATAAATTTTGTGATGGTTAACTGAGTTCCCAGTGAAACTCAGTTCAGAATGAGATTAACCTTGGTACTAACTATAAAAACCAAGAAAATAAATAGTTAAAAAAAATCCTGAGGAACATATTAACTAATTAAAAAAAATAAACTGGGGGCACCTGGCTGGTTCAGTCAGTGGAACATGTGACTCTTGATCTCAGGTTTGTGAGTTTAAGCCCCATGTTGACTGTAGAGATTACTTTAAAAAATAAAATCTGTAAAAAAAAAAAAAAAAGAAAAGAAACTATTTTCAACCCTCTAGCATATACATTTTATAGAAAAAATAATATTTAGTGATGTGGAAGCTTTGAGTTGAGAGTTAGTTACTCTATGTATTTGAAAATAATGCATTTGTCTGTAAAGTACTAACCCATCCTTTATTAGTTCATATAGATCTTTTCCCATGTAGCATGATTTAAGGATGATTACAGGGCATATCTTTATTCACTTGTATTTAAAAAAAATAATACTGAAGTTTAAAAGAAATAACCATACTTTAAGTCATTTTACTTTAAAGGACATTTTTAGATTTTTTTTTTCACTAGAGGTATTTACTAACATTGAAACTAATGTTTAGTATGTGACTGAATTATGTCTGAGTTTTTTGAAACTGTTTTTGATTCCTAAAGACTTATTTTTAAGTGGATTCACATAGTAAATTATACTTCCCCAAAGCCAGTGGTAGTTATTCATTAGTGTGTGTGTGTGTGTGTGTGTGTGTGTGTGTGTGTGTGTGTGTTAAATTTGCTGAATGATTGTCAAGTTGTTCTTCTTAAGTATAAAGGCAAAAAGCTTTTAAATAGTTTTGAATGATCTAAACTCCAGTTAAGAAACATAATTCTGTATTCTATCAGATTTTTGAGGTTTTAATCATAAGCCATAGAAAAGGTTCACCCTACATGAAGCAGAAGAGGTGGAGAAAAGTTATGAGGGGAATCTGGGCCAAGAATGGGCTCAGGCTAATTCCTTTTCCATATACTAGTCACAGTCTTCCTAGGTGCTTCAATTCTGTAATTGTTATTGCAGTTAGTCTTTGGATTAAAAATTTTTTTTACTACTTCAAGCCTTTGCCCTTACGAGTGATCTCAGCATTCATCTGGCCACACTGTGGCATGCACGGAAGACTGTGTAAGTATGTCCTGTGCATTCTCTAGCTGTTGTTCCATAGATCCTTGTCCTGCTTCACTCAGGATACCTTGCTTCTCTCACTGAGAAGAAACTTCGGAAGTCTAAGATAGATGTAGAGATACCTATATACATTTTTATACCTATATATATTTGCTATTTTTCGTTTTATGATAATACGTTATAGAAGTGACTTAGATGCTCATGTCTTGTTTTGGATGAAGATATGAAACACGGAGTTGTTCAGTATATTGAACGTTTGTTCTGTAGGCATCAGGTTTGTCAAAATACACAGGAAACATGCCTGGTAGGCCATCTTTTGGTCACTGACCATAGTTTCCTACTCAATCTCGAGTTAATTTACCTGACACTGCCATCCCAAAGAAGTAGCTGATCAAGAATAAAATTACTGAATTTTCAAATGATATTTCTACTAGAAATAGAAAGCTTTGGAGACTTTTGAGTGCAGATAACAATAAATACCATCCATTCGTGTACTCATTTCACAAATATGTTTGAGAATTCACTTTGTACAAGGCACAGCCAGTGGGCCTTTTTCATGTGCGGGATGTGTTTGGTTTGAAAACGTTAACAGCATCTCTTTGGTGTTAATGGATGCTTGTGTCTTTTTCTTGAGATGACATTATTTGTAATGCAAGCCTATTCTAATACCTTATAGGTATATATTCTGTAAGAATTCAAGAATACTAAGTTGGTAAAATGCTTTAGAAAACATACATTTAAATTTGAGTATCTAATGCCTCAAGCAAATTTATTAGAGTTTCAGATGAATATGTATTTTTGTAACGTCCAAGTAAATGAGTAAGTCATACCTTTTGCTTAGAAAATATTTTTATAAGTATTCAGTTGAGAGTTAGTTGCTTTATGTATTTGATTATAATTTACATTTCATTGTTTTAGTTAAGTATTTTACTATTTTAAATAGTAGTAAGTAATACTATTTTAAATAGTAAATTATCAAATTTGTTCTATAAATAGTAATTCTTTTGAATATATTCATATTTAACATTGTATAACCTCCAAAATGTAATGATAAATTTCACTTTAATGTATTATTATGAGTCAGTTTTTCCTTTGTAAAAGATACACGTAACATAGTTTCAGTCATTCAATATTTTGTGAATGGTTAAAATGATCAGTGTCTTATGTATTCCGTATCATTTAATTTTGTGTTAAACACTAGAATAGTAGCATTGTGTCATTAGTGTCAGTAATAATAAAACAAAATGTAGTATGACTATTTCAGCTACTTTCCATTTAAATTTATTAAACCAATCATGTTCTCACCTGTTTGGGAGACAAAAATCCATGAAACACAGATTTTCACCCTTTAAGAGCTCACAAGCTGTGTCGGAGAAACCTGATACACATGAAACCAATGTACACATATGGGCCAACTTAAGTTATAGGGGCAGTAATTTACCAGAATAGAAAAGGAAAAGAAGTTTAATATGGGCGTAGGAGAGCTTCATGAAGATATAAGACTTGTGCTATTTCTAGAATTAACTAGCCGGTCTTTCAAGATATGTTCAATGTGTATTATGTACAAGCTCCTGTCCTAGTTGCTGTGGGTGTTATAAATGCATATAATTCCCAAACTCTGTACTTAAAAAACTTGGCATTTCTATTTTATAACAATGATAGAGAATTACAGGAGCACCTGCCTGGCTTAGTCAGTGGAGCATGCAACTCTTGATCTCAGGGTTGGGAGTTTGAACCCCACATTGGGTGTGGAGTGTACATAAAAAAATATGAAATCCCAGTGAGGAGTTTGAAAAGTATGTATTATGTTGATTGTGTAGGCAACCTCAGAAAAGTCAAAAGAAATAATCACTGAAGGAAACAAAAATCAATAACTGTATTTTACTTTTTGGAGATTGCTGGTATTCCCTGAGCTTGCAAAACATGATACAGCAATAAGAAGAAAATAGAATCAGCAAGCACAGCCTATTTGTTTTAGAACAGCATTTCAGACACTGGTATTCTAAAGATGCTATTAAGTGAGACATACACAAAGTATTTTGTGTGAAAGTAAGTTTAAGAAACACAGAATTAAACATGTTTTCATCAGAGGATTTCTCTAACATTTTGTTTTTTTTCTTTTATAGTTTATTGTCAAGTTGGTTTCCATATAACACCGAGTGCTCATCCCAACAAGTGCCTATCACCCCCTACGCCACTCCTCCAGCCCTCTCAGCCCTCAGTTTGCTCTCAGTATTCAAATGTCTCTGATGGTTTACCTCCCTCCCTCTCCCTATTTTGCCCCTTCCCCTCCCCTAGGGTCCTCTATTAGGATACTCCTGTTCTACTTATAAATGAAAACATATGGTATCTGTCCTTCTCTGCCTGACTTATTTCGCTTAGCATGACACCCTCGAGTTCCATCCACATTGGTACAAATGGCCATGTAGTATTCGATTGTATAGATAAACTACATCTTCTTGATCCATTCATCAGTTGATGGACATTTAGGCTCTTTCCGTGGTTTGGCTATTGTTGAAAGTGCTGCTATGAACATTGGGGTACATGGGCCTCTATGCATCACCACTTCTGTATCCCTAGGGTAAATTCCTAGCAGTGCTATTGCTGGGTTATAGGGGAGTTCTATTAATTGTTTGAGGAACGTCCACACTGTTTTCCAGAACGGCTGCACCAGTTCACATTCCCACCAAAAGTAGGAGGGTGCCTGTCTCTCCACATCCTCACCAGCATCTATAGTCTCCTGATATGTTCATCTTAGCCACTCTGACTGGCGTGAGGTGGTATCTCAGTGTGGTTTTGATTTGCATTTTCCTGACGATGAGTGATACTGAGCATCGTTTCATGTGTCTGATGGCCATCTGGGTGTCCTCTTTGGAGAAGTGTCTATTCATGTCTTCTGCCCATTTCTTCACTGGATTATTTGTTTGGGGGGTTGTGAAGTTTGGTGAGTTTCTTACAGATTTTGGATACTAGCCCTTTATCTGATATGTCATTTGCAACTATCTTTTTGCATTTCGTCGGTTGCCTATTAATTTCCTTGACTGTTTCCTTTGCAGTGCAGAAACTTTTTATCTTGATGAGGTCCCAATGGTTCATTTTTGCTCTTGATTCCCTTGTTGATTGTGTAGGCAACCTCAGAAAAGTCAAAATAAATAATCATTGAAGGAAACAAAAATCAATAACTACGTTTTACTTTTTGGACATTGCTGGTATTCCCAAATACCAGGATGTGGTGGGGATGTGTTAAATAAGAAATTGCTGCAGTTGAGGTCAAGGAGGTTGTTTCCTGCTTTCTCCTCAAGGGTTTTGATGGTTTCCCATCTCACATTCATGGTCCTTCATCCATTTTGAGTTTATTTTTGTGTATGGTGTAAGAAAGTGGTCTAGTTTCATTTTTTTGCATGTTGCTGTCCAGTTCTCCCAGCACCATCTGTTAAAGAGGGTGTCTTTTTTCCATTGGATAGTCTTTCCTGCTTTGTCAAAGACAAATTGGCCATACATTTTTGGTTCCAATTCTGAGTTCTCTATTTTATTCCATTGTCTATTTTTGTGCCAAACCATACTGTCTTGATGATTATAGCTTTGTAGTAGAAGCTAAAGTCTGGAGTTGTGTAATGCCTCCCATTTTGGTTTTCTTCTTCAATATTACTTGGCTATTCGGGGTCTTTTATGGTTCCATACAAATTTCAGGATATTTTGTTCTAACTTTGAGAAGAATGCTGGAGTAGTTCTCTTAATATTTTAATGTATTTAGAAAAACCATGACTTTGGAGGAGAGAGGTGGTATGCTATGTTTTCCAAACTTACTAGAGGGTAGGACATATTTCATAAAAGATTCATTAATATTTCTTTGGAACACACATATTCAGCAAAGCACAATACAGTAAGACTATTCTAGAAATTTCATGGCAACATAAAAATGAAAAAAGGTAAATACATTAATAGGAGATTGTATAGCCTTGGAGTACCATCAAGGCTGAAGGGAAGAAATGACAAATATTGACATAAATAGTAACAGTGAATTGGGATTAAAAGCAGGTTGTGATATAACGTTTGTTCTCTCCAAATTGATCTATGTTGAGGATATTAGGGGGCAAAGAAGAGCTTAATTCATACAGAATTATAAATGTCTCCTCTCCATTCTAACCATGGCAGCCCTATAATATGATCAGATGTTAGAGTAGAGGACACTATTATGTCAGTCCTTGACTCCAGTTTGCCATGTTTTCTGAACTAAATTTGTAACTTTGAATGGCTATGTCCAGGGTGTCTTGAGTTAGAAAACTTGAAAGTAAAAGATGAATTTTCTCTTCACAAAAACATATTTTAAAATATGCTAAGTATAGGGTTTCGTGGACTGACATTCATTTGAACATCATTTGAATGTATTAATACAAATGTCTCACTGATTTTTTGAAGGTAGGTCTTTATAATATGAACACCCAAATCATCTCCAAGATTCCTTGGAATGAGGAATTTTCTAGATGTAAATATGGGCCCCTTCATTATTAATTAAAGAGGATTCATGGGAGGAACTTTCAGCATAAAACTGTCTAGAAATTTAGCAAGTCATAGAGTTCTTAGACTTTCTGCCCTTGTCTTACTATGTTGCTTTTATTTAGGAGTGATATGTGAACTGCTTGCCAGAAAAGAGATAAAATATATTATTCCAGGGCTGTGCACTCAGAAAAAAGGCAGTGATCGCCACATGATATAATAGAGTGTTCTGTTTAGGGCACCTTAGTTCAGAGGATGAAGACAAGTAAGGGAATAAAAGATAGTCAAAGAATGAGTGAGGCCATGCAAGGATTGATTACCAGGAAATATGAGGTCCACTAAAGACTGCTGCTTCTCTAACTGCCCATAGAGTGATTGACTGTTAAAAATGTTTACCTCAGAATGTAGACATTAGGATGTTCCCTAATTTTAGCAATGACAGACCTGGAAACTGTAACCCAACATAGAGAAAATATGTTCAATGACGTTATGAAAGACTTTTATATACTTTTTGAAAAACTTATTTGAATTAAGTATTATAGTTGAAAAGTAAGCTAGGCTATGCTTTGTTTTCCCTACTTTTTAAAATTGAAATGAAATTCACATAATATCAAATCAACCAATATAAAGTATACAGTTCGTTGGCATTTAGCACATTCACAGTGTTCTGTAGCTGTCACCTCTGTCTAATCCCAAAACATTTTCATTATCTCCAAACAAGCTTTATTTAATTCAAATTATTTCCAGATAATCATAGGTTCACATTTTTTACAAAGTTGCCAAAACAATTGAGTGGAAGAAGGATAGACTTTTCACCCAGTGGTGTTGGGACAATTGGACATCAGATGCTTCAAAATGATTCTTGAACTCAAAATGACTGCTCATACAAAAATTAACTCAGAAAAGGTCATACACTTAAATGTAAAACACAAAATTTATAATGTGTTTTAGATGACTTTCCAATGGCAGTTTTAGATAGCTTTATTAGTAAGAAAAATATCTTCCTGAAAATGAAATCAAATTTTGAGGTAGAGGCTAATAAACAGGATGGTTTCCTTTTGTTCTTCGCCTCCCAGCATTCATTCAGTCAGAAAGTCAGTTGCTCCATTGAGCACCCAAAGCTGGTAAATGTAGGTGGATCTTTGGGGCAGGACCAGTCCCTAGAGTTAAAATAATGTCATCAGATATATCTCATCTATTCACTTTGCTTTCATTTGTTTTTGCCCTTAGACCAACTCTGCCTTAATGATAGCAAATTGGCCACCAACATCACTGAGCTTTTATTTCAGTTTACTAACACCAGGGAAGGGAACCTCCCAAAAGTTGCAGCAAAATTCTTGCTTGCTTCTGATTGGTCTGGTCAGAGTCATGTGGCTTCCCTTAAACCAATCACTTAGAGCCAGGCAGATGCTGTTACTCTCATTGGCAAGGATTATCTTGTCCTCTCATGCTTAAAAGTAAGAGTTGTCAGAGGATTCTCAAAAGAAGAATCAGAGTGATATTACCAGCAGCAGAAATGGATTCTGGGCAGGCACAAACAACAGATGGCCACAGGAGTACTGGAGTATTCCTGTGCCAATCTTAATTACACGCTTTATCTTGCATTGACATGTTTATCAGTGTCGGTTCCAGTTCTGTGAATTTCTTGATCTTTTAAACCTAGAACAGGAAAAATAGTAGTAGTTATCTTTAAAAGAGATACTTGGTCTAAAAGCCAGGTTGCATATAATAGATTATATATTGAGCAGATGAGAAATACAAAGCAACTATAAATCATTTCTTCTATAAAATTGGTAGGAAAGGAAAAGGAGAGAGCTGGAACTATAGTTTAAATAAAAGGCAGTGTAAGGTGGGTTTTAGTTTTTACACTTGTAAGCAAGGGATCAATGGAGAATTATTTCTCTATTAAGAATGAAAATGGTTAGTGTTTTTTTCTCTGTATCTATTAGGTAAAATGCTTTTCACAATAATATTTGTAAATATACATGTCTTGACTTTTATTTGGCTTTGACCCTTAGAGATACAGTACTCAGCTGGAAGTTTCCAGTGTGATCTTAACCTTCGTAGAGACCACGTTATTTAAGAAAATGGGTTCAAGAGTCCCAGTGCATATTTGGCAGATCGATGATCTGAACACGAACTCCATATTTTGGATCAGATATCCTCTGAAGGTTGAAAATGCTAATAAGGCTATCTGAACGATGCACACTTTTATATTTAAATTATTGTCCACAGAACGAAAATATTCTTTAAAAGTAAACAGATTAAAGAAGGTCTTTAGCACACTATTTTGAATTCAGATCTAAACAGTGGATGGAGTGTTTACTTCTGAGCTTATCCCTGACCATTGCTTTTGGGATAGAATAAAAAAAAATCAGAAGTAGAAGAAGATGAAAAGCCATTACATAGTGTTTTCACATCTGACTTTATAAATCACAAAGTCATGGAAGAGGCATTGCCTGCAGCTTTTCTCATGCCTCTAGGATACATTTCAAGCATCTTTGGAGTGCCTTTAACCCACTGTCACTTTATTCTTCAACCAGAGAAGAAAAGGGAAAAGACCGTTATTAAGTTTCATTTTTCCCAGGACCATTTCATCAAAGTCTATGAGATCACTGAACAGAGTTATCAGCTGCCTGAGCCTAGGGCAAGAGACAGCAAATAATGCTGAATTCAGCTTTAGGGAAGAAGCAGAGTGAAAACTTATCTGAAATACCTTCTATTAGCATTTATATGGGCATTAGTTAAGGGAATGGTTGAAAAAAGTCAGTTGTTTGAGAAAACTGAAAAAGAGGAAGCTTGCTTGCAATGCCTGCCAGTGCCCCTGGGAGTAACACCATTTAAATGTTAAAAGTCGAATCACATTTCCAGTTCCAAAATTGTAATTATTATTATGTTAAATATGGAGACAATGGAAAATGTCAGAAAGGAAATGTATCAGGAGATTTTCTATATATAAGGCAATACCAGTTATTTTTTTTTAAAAATTTTTTAATGTTTATTTATTTAAGATTTAAGACAGGTAGAGTTGTGGGGAGCAGTCAGAGAGGGAGAGAGAGAATCCCAAGCAAGTCTCCACCCTGTCAGCTTGATAGGGAAAAATCTGTTCTAAGATGGCTGACCGGACTGATAGGAAAATTCCAGTCCCTCACCGAAGACCCCCCCCCTTCCGGGTTCTTCTTCCCACCTCGCTTGTCACATGCACCAAATTACTACTAATGCAGAAGTACAAGACTAGAAGTTGTTCCCTCTGTTTACGATCAGGCTCAGACCTCTGGAGAACAGTCTCCTCTGAGCCCACCCATGTGAAAAAAGCCTCCTGCCTTCCAAGATCTTGGTTCTTCCGCTGGGTGATCCAGACCAGGCCCCATAACCTTTGGTTCCCTCACTGGGAACCCCAACCGCCCTGGCCTGTTGTTGCTACCGGTTTGGGAAAATGGCGAGACCATGACGGAAGGAGGAATCGTGAAGGAGAAGGCGCTTCCAGCTCAGTACTCGGTAGTCACTCACTCTGTTGCCTCAGGCAGACCTCTGTCCACGGGCCTTTCCCCACCCCCTCACCCCCGACTGGAGGAGATTTGGCAGGTGAGAACCTGGACCCGATGTCGGATACCAGTAAGATCTGGGACCCTTGTTCAGTCAGGCCCACCCATAGTGGTGGAAGGGGGAGCTGATCCCTCCCCGGAGACCCCAATGGTCTCATGGGTAGGAATTATGTGGGAGGGAATGTAATAACCTCTGGTGTGTATGTGAGTGTGAATGTGCGACTTGGTCTGGCTTGCCTGTGGGGTTCGAGTCTGTGGCTCCATGGGTGGGCACTCCTAAGGTCCCCAAAAGCCCACAGAGTCTGAGTGGGCCCATCTGCGATTCTGAGGTGAATGTCATACAGTCTATGACGGCATCGGAACAGTTTACAATCTTAAGTCACAAAGCTGAGACCACTACAGCTAAGCATCACCTAAGCTCTTTCTGGACACAGACAGATGGGCATCTGCCTGGTCTCCTCATTAGAGTGGGCACCACTACCCCTCTTTCTTTGCAACTCTGTCTCATGGGAACATTATGGGGTTAGGACAGAGCAAAGAAGTGGTTTACAGGAGACTATGGAATGAAGGTGACCCCTGGCAAGTTAAGGACCTATGTGAGTTAGAATGACCCACTTTTGGTGTAGAATGACCTTCAGAGGGAATCTTAGATGTCCCAATGGTCTGCTGCATCTGGATGTTGTCGCCAGAGACCCAGATTATCCTGATCAGTTCCCATACATCAACTCCTGGTTAGAGACGGCCCAAACCCTTCCCCCTTGGGTGTGATTTACCTGCAAAAAACAGGGACAGGCTAGGGTCTTAGTCGCCTCCACAAAGTGGCCAAAGGAAGATCAACAGAAGTCCCAACCTCCACAAATTCTCATCAGTGATCTGGAGGAAGAACCAATCTTGCCCCCACCATATGAACCCCATGGTTCCCAATACTCTGCCACCTTCAGTCTCCCCAACACCTCCAGACTTGTCAGATCCTCTCTCCCCTGGACCAGTGGCCAGGTTGTGCCCTCGATCAGGTGCAGGTGCTCTCCAGTTGTTGGTCCACCACCATAGGTACCAAGAGGTGCTCCTTCAGGGGATCTGAGCAGGAGCTGAAAAGCCCACGAATATGCCCAGCAGCAAGGGGTATCCCCTAAGGATTATTATGAGAGGCTATGCAAAGCTTACACCTTATTTGACTCCAAGGTACAAGAAAGCCATGACAAAAGAATGAGGAAAATCCATCCTCCAAAAAGGGGGGAGGCCCAGAACCTCCTTAGCAAGGGGTCAATGAGACTACTCCAAAGAGAAAGGACATTAAAATAATAAATGTCCCAACTACGGAAAGTCCCCGAAATCCAGCCAATATGCACAAGAACCCTGGGAAAAATAGGAATAGATTCAGATTGTGGAGGACCAGGCTCACTTCTTCCTGGCCCCCATCAACCAACAGTCAAAGTAAAAGCAGGGGGCCAAACTATGACTCTTATGTGAACTCAGGGGCCACACCATACAGCAGGGGTCTTCTGCCTACCTGAGTGCCCTATCCCTCTCCTCAGCTGGGATATACCCTCAAAGCTGGGGGCCTAAATAACCTTTGAGGCAACGGGATGCACCAACCCATTGTATAAGTGTCAAATACTCAATTCTGTGAAAAGACACTGTGGCAATGACCCATCCTGCTGAGAATGTCTTTAACTCATCTAGTTTAGATGGAAAACGTCTGCAGAAAATAAGTGCCTTACACTCAAATCTGAGAAACAACACTATGTGGAAGGTATCATTCAGTTAAAATCTAGTATGAAGAAGTTAATAACGGTTGAAAACACATGCTGGGATGTCAAAAGTATGTGTAATACACGCAATTCTGTGAAAGCACACGGTGAAGAATGCCCCATTCAACTGAGATTCCCAGGAACTAAGTTCTGACTGAAGACACGTGCGCAGACCTAGGAAATAAGTGCTTTCTACTCAACTCTGAGAAACAACGCTGTGAGGAACGTATCATTCAGTTACATCTGGTAGAACTAAGTGGATATTGGTTTCAAACACGTGTGGAAGTAAAATGTGTCATATACTCGTTTTCTGTGAAAGAACGGTGCGCAGAATGCCTCATTCAACTGATTATGTGTAACTAATTTAGTCGTGTTTGAAAACATTTGCGCAGATCAAACTAAAAATTGCTTTTTACTCAACGCTGAGTAACAAAAATGTGCAGAAGCATGAGGAGAACCAAGTGAATATTATTTTCAAACAAATGCTTGGAAGTAAAATGTTATTGTTATATACTCATTTCTGTTAAAGAACCCTGTGAGATTATGTGAAACTAATTTAGTTCTGTTTGAAAACACTTGCACAGACCAAAGAACTAGGTGCTTTTCACTCAACTCTGAGAAACAACACTGTGCAGAAGGTATCATTCCTTTAGCATCTGGTAGAATGAAGTGAATATTGTTTTCAAACACTTGATTGGATGTAAAATGTAAGTGTTATATACTCATTTCTGTGAAAGAACACTGTGGGTAAAGCTTCATTCAACTGAGATTATGTGGAACTAAGTTAGTTCTGTTTGAAAATATGTGAACAGACAAATAAGTGTTTCACTCACCTCTGAGAAACAACACTGTGCACAGGGTATCATTCAGTTAGCCTCTGGTAGAATGTAGTGAATATTGTTTTCAAACACATGCTTGGAAATAAACTGTAAGTGTTATGTATTCATTTCTGTGCAAGAACACTGTGGGGAATGCCTAAATTAACTTGTATTTTGTGTAACTAGTTAGTTGCGTTTGAAAACATGTGCTCAGACCAGAGAAATAAGTGCTTTTCACTCAACTGTGAGAAACAACACTGAAGGCAAGTTATCATGAAGTTAGCATCTAGTAGACCAAAGTGAATATTGCTTTCAAACACAGGCTTGGAGGTAAAGTGTAAGGGTTATATACTCATTTCTGTGAAAGAACACTGTGGGGAATGCCTCATTCAACTGAGAGTATGTGTAACTAACTTATTAGTTTTTGAAAACTTCTGTGCAGATCAAAGAAATAAATACTTTCACTCAATTCTGAGAAAAAATACTGTGTGGAGTGTATAATTAAGTTAGCATCTAGAACAAAGTGAATACTGTTTTCAAATACAGGCGTGGATGTGTGTGTAAGAGTTATATACTTATTTCTGTAAAAGAACATTGTGGGGAATGCTTCATTTAACTGAGATTATACGTAACTAAGTTGTGTTTGAAAACATGTCCAAGGTCCTGAGACATAAGTGCATTTTACTCAACTCTGAGAAACAACACTGTATGGAAGGTATCATTCACTTGGCATCTAGTAGAACGAGATGAATATTGTTTTGAAGCACATGCTTCAAAATTAAATGTTATTGTTAGATACTCATTTCTGTGAAACAACACTGTGGGGACACTCCCTCATTCTAATGAGATTATGTGTAACTATGTTAGTGTGTTTGAAAACGTATGGAAACTAAAGAGGTAAGGGCTTGTCACTCAACGCTGAGAAACATGCTGTGCAGAAGGTGTCCTTCAGTTAGCAGCTAGTAGAACGTGGTAAATATTGTTTGCAAACACATGCTGGAAGTAAACTGTAACTTTTATGTACCCATTTCTGTGCAAGAACACTCGAGGTAATGCCTCCTTTGGGATTATGTGTAACTAAGTTAGGTGTGTTTGAAAACATGTGCGCAGACCAAAGACATAAGTGCTTGCTCACTCAAATGTGAGAAACAAAAACTGTGCACGAGATATCATTCAGTTGGCATCTAGTAGAAGGAAGTGAATATTGTTTTCAAACACAGGCTTGGAAGTAAATGTAATGGTTACATACTCATTTCTATGAAAGAACAGTGTGGAAAATGCCTCACTCAACTGAGATTATGTGTAACTATGTTACCTGTGTTTGAAAACCTTCCGGCAAACCAAAGAAGTAAGTGTTTTTCACTCCACTCTGAGAAACAACACTGCAGAAAGTATCATTCAGTTAGCAACAAGGGTAACGAAGTGAATTTTGTTCTCAAACATATGCTTGGAAGTAAAATGTAAGTGGTTTATACTCTTTCTGTGAAAGAATACTGTGGGGAATGCCTCATTCAACTGAGATTTTGTATACCTGCGTTAGTTGTGCATGCAAAAGCACGCAGGCTGAATACGTGTCAATGTGGTTCACATACATCATGCCGATTCACTCTGCACCACATCTGGACACAGGTACTGAGTTTTCCGGGAGCTGAGACTCTGGGCCCCAAGGGGGACAGAACCACAGCAAAGGTTAAGATAACACTGAAGGGAATCACCAGTGCAGAAGCAACACCAGTCCCACGTTCTCATTTGAGGAATGATGTGAAGGGCGATGCGTGTGACTGGCTCAGCTGAAAGGTTGCGTGTAGTCTTGGGTGGGAAGGTTTCTTGCTCAGATCCAGGACACTGAGATCTCTGTTTCCCAAGTTGTGAAAGCATGCAGGCTGAATATGTGTCAAAGTGGTGCTCCGTACTTCACGCCAATTCACTCTGCACCACATTTGGGCCCAGGTCTTGAGCTTTTCCCGGAGCTGGGACTCTGGGCCCCAAGGGGGAAGAGCCATGGCAAGGGTTAGAATAACACTCAAGGGAATCACCAGTGCAAAAGCAACACTAGTCCCGGGATCTCATTTGAGAACTGAAGTGAAGGGTGAAGCTGGCTAAGTTGAGAGGTGGCCTATAGTCTTGGGAAAAGGACCATTTCTTGCTCAGGACCAGGGACACTGTGAACTCTGTCCCCAATGGTGCAAAAGCTTGCAGGTTGAATACGTGTCAATGTGGTGCTCCGTACTTCATGCCGATTCACTCTCCACAACCTCAGGGCCCAGATATTGAGTTGTCGTGGAGATTGGACTTTGGACCACAAAAGGGACAGAAATAACGCAAGGGTCACAGTAACACCCAACGATATCAGCAGTGCAGAAGCAAAACCAATCCCACGATATCATTTCAGAACTGATGTGAAGCGCTAAGTGTGGGGCTGGCCCAGCTAAAAGTTTGCCTGTAGAGTTGGGTAGGCTACTGTTTCTTGCTCAGGACCAGGGACACCGTGATTTCTGTCACCAATGCTGCAAAAGCTTGCAGGTTGAATACGTGTCAAAGTGGTGCTCCGTACTTTGTGCCATTCACTCTGCACAAGTTTTGGGCCCAGGTATAGAGTTTTTGCAGAGTTGGGACATTGGTCCACAATGGGGACAGAGATGCGGTAAAGGTCACAATAACACCCAGCAAGATCACCAGTGCAGAAGCAACACCAGTCTCAGGATCTCATTTCCAAACTGATGACAATAGCGAATCATTAGTCTGGTTCAGTTGAAAGTTTGCATATAGACTTGGGTAGCAGACCGTATCTTGCTCAGGTCCAGGGACACCGTGATCTGTCCCCGATGCTGCAAAAGCTTGCAGGTTGAATACGTGTCAATGTAGAGCTCCGTAGTTCATGCCGATTCACTCTGCACAACTTGAGGGCCCAGGTATTGTGTTTTCGTGGAGATGGGACGTTGGTCCAAAATGAAGACAAAGACGCTACAAAAGGTCACATTAACACTGAGGAAAATCACCAGTGAAGAATGACCACCAGGTACAGGATCCCATTTCTGAACTGATGTGAAGGACCATGTGTGGGGCTGGCTAAGTTTAGAGGTGGCCTATAGTCTTGGGAAGGGAACCGTTTCTTGCTCAGGACAGCGAAACGGGGATCTCTGTCCCCAATGCTGCAAAAGCTGGCAGGTTGAATACGTTTCAATGTGCTGTTCCCTACTTCATTCCGATTCACTCTGCACAAGTTCAGGGCTCAGGTATTGTGATTTCACGGAGATGGGACTTTGGTCAACAAAGGGGACAGAAACATGGCAAACTTCACAATAACCCCCAGCAAAATCACCACTGCAGAAGAAACAAGAGTTTCGGGATCTCATTTCTGAACTGATGTGAAGGGCGAAGCGTGAGACTGGCTCAGCTAAAAGTTTGCATGTAGACTTGGGTAGGGGACCTTTACTTGCTCAGGTCCAGGGACACTGTGATCTCTGTCCCCAATGCTGCAAAAGCTTGCAGGTTGAATGCTTGTCAATGTGGTGCTCGGTAGTGCATGCCGATTCACTCTGTACAACTTGAGGGCTGAGGGATTGTGTTTTTGCTGAGATGGGACATTGGTTCACAATGGGGACAGAGATGCGGCAAAGGTCACCATAACACCCAGAAAAATCACCAGTGAAGAACAAACACCAGTTTTGAGATCCCATTGCAGAACTATGTGAAGGGCGATGCGTGGGGCTGGCTAAACAGAGAGGTGGCCTATAGTCTTGGGGAGGGGACCGTCTCTTGCTCAGGAACAGCAACATCAGGATCTCTGTCCCCAATGCTCTAAAAGCTGACAGGTTGAATACGTGTCAATGTGCTGCTTCGTAGTTCATTCCGAATCACTCTGCACAACTTTTGGGCCCCTGTATTGTGTTTTCACAGAGATGTGACATTGGTCCACAATGACAGAGACACCATAAAGGTCACAATAAAACCCAGCAAGATCACCAGTGCAGAAGCAACACCAGTCCCGGGATCTCATTTCAGAACTGATCTGAAGGGCCAAGCGTGAGTCTGGCTCAGCTGAAAGTTTGCATGGAGACTTGGGTAGGGGACATTTTCTTGCTCAGGACCAGGGACACAGTGATCTCTGCCCCTAGTGGCAAAAGCTTGCAGATTCAAAACGTGTAAATGGGTTACTCCTTTTTTAATACCGATTCACTCTTCACAACTTCTGGGCTGAGTGATAGTGCTTTCCCAGAGATGGGACGTTAGCCACAAAAAAGAAAGAGACAGGGCAAGCATTACAATAACACCCAGTAAGATCACTAGTGCAGAAGAAACACCAGACTCGGGATCTCATTTCAGAACAGATGAGAAGAGCAAAACGTGGGGTTCGTTCAGCTGAAAGTTTGCATGTAGACTTGGGAAGGGGACCGTTTCTTGCTCAGGTCCAGGGACACCGTGATCTCTGTCCCCAAAGCTACAAATGCTTGCAGGTTGAAATCCTCTCAATTAGGAGCTCTGTTCTTCATAACAATTCACTCTGCTCAAGTTCAGGGCACAGGTATTGTGCTTCGCAGACATGGGACATTGGTCCACAAAGGGGACAGACACACGGTAAACGTCACAGTATCACCCAGCAAAATCAGCATTGCAGTAGCAACACCAGTCTTGATGTCTCCTTTCAGAATCGATGTGAAGGGCTAGGGTGAGGGTGGCTCAGCTGAAAGATTGCATGTAGACTTGGGTAGGGGACCTTTTCTTGATCAGGTCCAGGGACACCGTGATCTCTGTCCCCAGTTCAGCAAAAGCTTCCGAGTTGAATATGTTTCATTGTGCTGTTCCATAGTTCCTGCCGAATCAATCTGCAGACGTTAAGGGCACAAGTATTGTGCTTCGCAGAGATGGGACTTTGGTCCACAAAGGGGACAAAGACACGGCAAGCGTCACCAAGAACACAGAATAAAATCACCATTGCAGAAACAACACCACTATCGGGAACTCACTTCAGAACTGATGTGAAGGGTGAAGCGTTAGGTTGGCTCCACTAAAAGTGCGCATGTAGACTTGGGTAGGGGACCTTTTCCTGGTCAGATCCAGGGACACCGTGATCGCTGTCCTAAATTCTACAAACGCTTCCGAGTTGAACACCTGTCAATGGGGAGCTCTGTTCTTCATATCAAATCTGTCTGCACGAGTTCGGAGCACAGGTAATGTGTTTTCGCGGAGATGCGACTTTGGTCCGCAAAGGGGACAGAGACATAGCAAGTGTCAAGTAACACCCAGTGATTTCACCTGTGCAGAAGCAACACCAGTTTCGGGATTTCATTTCATAACTGATGTGAAAGGCGAAGCGTGAGGCTGGCTCAGCTGAAAGTTTGCATGTAGACTTGGGTCGGGGACCTTTTCTTGTTCAGGTCCAGGGACACTGTGATCCCTGTCCTAAATACTGCAAAAGCTTCCGAGTTGAAAAGCTGTCAATGGGGAGCTCTGTTCTTCATATCAAATCTGTCTGCACAAGTTCAGAGCACAGGTAATGTGTTTTCGCTGAGATGGAACTTTGGTCCACAAAGGGGACAGAAGACATGGCAAGTGTCAAGTAACACCCAGTGATTTCACCAGTGCAGAAGCAACACTAGTTTTGGGATTTCATTTCATAACTGATGTGGAAGGCGAAGCGTGAGGCTAGCTCAGCTGAAAGTTTACATGTAGCCTTGGGTCGGGGACCTTTTCTTGTTCAGGTCCAGGGACATTGTAATCTCTGTCCCCAATCCCCCAAATCTTCTGGGTTGAAAACCTGTCAACGGGGAGTTCCGTGCCTCATGCCAACTCAGTCTGCACAAGTTCAGAGCACAGGTAATGTGTTCTCGTGGAGATGGGACTTTGGTCCACAAAGGGACAGAGACACGGCAGGCGTCACCATAAAACCAAGCAAAGTCACCCCTGCAGAAGTAACACCATTTCTGAGATCCTTTACAGAACTGATGTGAAGGGTGATGCGTGAGGCTGACTCAGCTGAAAGTTTGCATGTAGACTTGGGCGGGGACCTTTTCTTGGTCAGATCCAGGGACACCGTGATTTCTGTCCTAAATTAGGCAAAAGCTTTCGAGTTGAAAACCTGTCAATGGGGAGCCCCGTTCTTCATAGCAAGTCAGTCTGCACAAGTTCAGGGCACAGGTAATGTGTTCTCGTGGAGATGGGACTTTGGTCCACAAAGGGACAGCGACATGGCAGGCGTCACCGTAAAACCAAGCAAAGTCACGACTGAAGAAGTCACACCATTTCTGAGATCTTTTCCAGAACTGATGCGAAGGGGGAAGCATGAGAATGACTCGGCTTAAAATTTCCATATAGACTTGGGTCGGGGACCTTTTCTTGGTCAGGTCCAGGGACACCGTGATCTCTGTCCGCAAACCCAAAAACCTTGCAGGTTGAAAACCTGTCAACGGGGAGATCCGTTCTTCATGCCAAATCAGTCTGCACAAGTTCAGGGCACAGATAATGTGTTTTCGCTGAGATGGGACTTTGGTCCACAAAGGGGACAGAGACATAGCAAGTGTCAAGTAACACCCAGTGATTTAACCAGTGCAGAAGAAACACCAGTTTCGGGATTTCATTTCATAACTGACGTGAAAGGCGAAGCGTGAGGCTGGCTCAGCTGAAAGTTTGCATGAAGACTTGGGTCGGGGACCTTTTCTTGGTCAGGTCCAGGGACATCGTAATCTCTGTCCCCAACCCCCCAAATCTTGCAAGTTGAAAACCTGTCAACAAGGACTTCGGTGCCTCATGCCAACTCAGTCTGCACAAGTTCAGAGCACAGGTAATGTGTTTTCGTGGAGATGGAACCTTAGTCCACAAAGGGACAGAGACACGGCAGGCATCACCATAAAACCAAGCAAGGTCACCCCTGCAGAAGTAACACCATTTCTGAGAGATCTTTTTCAAAACTGTTGTGAAGGGTGAAGCGTGAGGATGACACAGCTGAAAGTCTGCATGTAGACTTGGGTTGGGGACATTTTCTTGGTCAGGTCCAAGGACACCGTGATCTCTGTCCTAAATTCTGCAAAAGCTTCCGAGTTGAAAACTTGTCAATGGGGAGCTCCGTTCTTCATACCAAGTCAGTCTGCACAAGTTCAGGGCAGAGGCAATGTGTCTCGGGTAAGAATGGGACTTTGTCCCCAAAAGGGACAGAGGCAAGGCAAGCGCCACCATAAAACCAAGCAAAGTCACCACTGCAGAAGTCACACCATTTCTGAGATCTTTTCAAGAACTGATTTGAAGGGTGAAGCGTGAGAGTGACTCGGCTTAATGTTTGCAGGTAGACCTGGGAAGGGGACCTTTTCTTGCTCAGGCCCAGCGACACCGTGAGTTCTGTCCCCAGGGCTGCAAAAGCTTCCGAGTTGAATAAGTGACCTTGTGCTGCTCCTATGTTCCTGCCGAATTCGTCTGCACAAGTTCAAGGCACAGGTCGTGTGCTTCGCGGAGATGGGACTTTGGACCACAAAGGGGACAGAGACACAGCATGCGTCCCCTTGTACCAAGCAAAGATACTACTGCAGAAGGAACACCATTTCTGAGATCATTTTCAGAACTGATGTGAAGGGGGAAGCGTGAGAGTGACTCGCCTTAAAGTTTCCATGTATACTGAGGTAGGGGACCTTTTCTTGCGCAGGTCCAGGGACACCGTGGTCGCTGTCCTAAATTCTGCATTCGCTTCCGAGTTGAAAACCTGTCAATGAGGAGCTCTGTTCTTCATATCAAATCTGTCTGCACAAGTTCAGAGCACAGGTAATGTATTTGCGTGGAGTTGGGACTTTGGTCCACAAAGGGACAGTGACACGGCAGGCGTCAGCATAAAACCAAGCAAAGTCATCCCTGCAGAAGTCACACCATTTCTGAGGTCTTTTTCAGAACTGATTTGAAAGGTGAAGCGTGAGAGTGACTCGGCTTAAGGTTTCCAAGTCGAAATTGGTCGGGGACCTTTTCTTGCTCAGGTCCAGGGACACCGTGATCTCTGTCCCCAGCGCTGCAAAAGCTTCCGAGTTGAATACGTGTCCCAGGGTTGCTCCATAGTTCCTGCCCAATTAGTCTGCACAAGTTCAGGGCACAGGTAATGTGTCTTCGCGGAGATGGGACGTTGTCCCAAAAAGGGACAGAGGCAAGGCAAGCGCCACCATAAAACCAAACCAAGTCACCACTGCTGAAGTCGAACCAATTTCTGAGATCTTTTTCAGAACAGTCGTGAAGCAGGAGCGTTAGGGTGGCTCCACTGAAACTTGGCATGTAGACTGTGGTAGGGGACCTTTTCTTGCTCAGGTCCAGGGACAC
>NW_021917219.1:0-1111 GCF_006229205.1 Suricata suricatta | reverse complement strand
TGTAGTAAACAAGCTGTCTGTCTGCATATATCATCAAAAGTTCCTGGTGGAGCGTCTGAGGAAAGATACTGAACGAACCTGACGTGTTTGTGCTTAGCCCCAGCGGCGTGAGGACTGTGCTCACCCGTTGCCATTTTTGTCTTGTTTTACGTTGGCATAAACCAGTTTTTTAAGCTTCTTCATTTTCTCAAGGATGGAATCTGGGTTATTTCAGGTTGTGATAAATATCCTACTCATTCTTACGCCTTTTCTTGGATACCAAAATAAGAATATCCTTTTCTCCCTCAATTCCTCAACAAAATTTTCCTCTCAACAAACTCATTGGACATCTTCCTAATGAGTTTAAAAGTTCTTAAAAGATATTTGTAAAAATAAAGTTTTCCAATTTAAATACGGGTGATTCAAATGTAAAACACTGTAGACTAAAACCCCCCAAAATTATTTTAAAAACCTTTTAAACTAGTAAATGGCATAAGGTTAAGTAGTAAATAGCATTCATTTCTGTAATGGATAGTTCTTGGCACCTGGCCCCGATTTTATAGGTTTCTTTCTTGAATTGTGGTTTGTGGCTCTCCCTTTTTATTGTAGAAATGGGGCTCCGGGGTAAGGGGTCTGGAAGGGTTGTGGTCACTCCAGCTGCCTTAGTGATGACAGCTCTAACTGAAGGAACCAGCCCACCCTGCTGAGCCATTTTCCTGCCAAGTGCTCTTTACCACAGACCACCGTGTTGCAGCGAGGATGCAGTGGGTTTATAATGTGTTTATGATCTTAAGAGCTATCATGAATCAATCAGGTTTTCCCTACTTTGAAAGCTGAAAACTTCTTTTTCCCTCATCACTGCTGCTAATAGTATATTGCTTAACCGATTTTACTTGCCTAATAAGGTATGTTGAGTGGGTGAGGGGGTGGATGGGGAAAATATATATTCTCAGAATGTATATCTTCCCAAACTAGCCAAGACAAATAATAAGAAAAAGTATAGATATGGCTCTTATATCATTGGTTAATATACCTTTTCATACATAACACTTTCATAGTAAATATAAGTTATTTAATCATGTTACAGCTGGTTATAGCTTGTGATTTAGAAACCAGCAGGCTTTTTTTTTTT
>NW_021917218.1:0-1111 GCF_006229205.1 Suricata suricatta | reverse complement strand
CAAGACACTATTGTTGAATGACATGATCTCAAAAAGTGCTGAGGATGAGTTGAACCACATTTATTATATTACAAAAGTGACATTTTTCTTGATGGTAAAACAGTAACACTCTAGAGCAATAACTGTTCATAAGGTTGTTAGCCACTGGCATGTAAAGTCATTCCCAAGCACTAAACACAAATGATGTCTTTGATCATGATTATCATCATAGAAAGAGGACCTGGGCTCTGTTATTATGGAGGGGACTGGGGAAAGAGAAGAAGGGGCTTTTCCCAGGATTCTTCTCTTGCAAGAACTAAGATTAAAACCTGAGCACGAAGGCTATGGGGTACAGAGACTGACCTCCAAGAATCCCTGGTTCATCCTGTTGAAATGGGCACTGAGAAATGCTCCCCTTTCCCTGGGGAAGGAAGGATCCTTAGCTTACTTTTACTCTGGTAATTGGAAGGGCAAAAACAACAACAACAAATATAAGTCAAACTACACCAACAAGGTGTTTTTGTATTATCCTGTCGTCTCCCAGAAGCACCAGAAAAAGCAAGGAAATGCTGCCGACCATCTATGTGGCATTTGGAGCTTTCAGTCTGTTCACATCAACTGGCCCACCATGTCTTCCAATAGCCCTGTGACCTAGAAATTATCATTCACATCATAGAGACAAAAATGTGAAGCTCAGATAAGGGAGCTGAATCCAGTATTTTCTAAAATCACGGGCTTATGGATTATGAGGTGTAGATGGCACCTAAGAAATGATCTAGGTGGAACTCTCGTTCAAATTAGTTGAAATCAACTTGATTCCATTGGACTCAGAATGTTCATGTGTTACCTGGCTGTGCTTAGCACTGCATCAGACACTGGGTATGAAAACCAGAATTGGTCTTGGTGTCTGTCCTTGAAGAGTGCACCTTCTGGCAGGGGAAATGGTGTGGTAAACAAGAAGCTCTGGTAATGTGAGGTAAGAGGTACCCAGAAGTGTGTGTGGTGCAGTCTGGGCGGGGGCTATGACTTTGCCTGGAAGACAGCCCAGAAGAGTGCTTTGAGCTGAGTCCCAGAGGAGAAGGAGGAGGGGAAGCTCTCTTCTGGAGGACCAGCTGGTGAAGGTGGTTGGGCA
>NW_021917217.1:0-1111 GCF_006229205.1 Suricata suricatta | reverse complement strand
AACTCAGAAATTACGAGATCATGACTTGAGCGGAAGTGAGACACCCAACCAACTGAGCCCCCAGGCGCCCCAAGACTTTTGTTTGAAATCCCCCTGAACTGTTCCACCAGCGGCCACGATGGAGCTCCGTCACAGTGGAGCCCGGCAGTGCCTTCCAGATCTCCAGAGGAAAAAGCATCACCCGGCTCTGGTGGGCGTGTTCCTTCGGCTAGAGGCTGACTTGCGCCCCCACAAGGTGAATGTTGGAACTCCAACTCCCCAGCACCACAGGACGCGACCTGATTCGGAGATTGAGTCTTTACACGGGGAATCCCGCTAAAATGGGCCTATGGGGGGCTCTGATCCACTGTGACTCACGGGGAAACTGGGCAGAGATGCTCCCGGAGGGGAGACGCGGGTGCATCCCCAAGCGAGGAGGCCGTGGAAGAACGTGTGCGCCTGGACCCAGGACTCGCAGCCCGCGGACGGTGAGGACACGGCCCCCCGCTGTCCCCCGTGGGGGGTGCAGATGGCGCAGGGGAGAGCCGCAGATGACGGGGACACGGGCCCCGCTGCGCCTGGCGGGGGGTGCAGATCACGCAGGGGCGGCCCCGCTAAGCGGCCCGCACTGGCGGCACGCGGAGGTCTTGGGCCTGACTGTGTGCGGTGCTCTGTGATTTGTGAGCTGAGCTCGGGGCCACAGCTGTTTGACCTCTGAGCGCACAGACTGTGAATGGGCACGTGTCATGAGCGTCCTTCCCGGTGACAATGCTGAGACTCAGAGACACCCGGGCAAGGGTGACACAGGTGCCAGTGCTGGCCGAGGAGCAGAGCTCTGGTCCGCCCACTGCAGACCCCGGCCCTCCTCTCGCCGCCCCTGACAGCCGGAAGGTGCCCTACTGGGCGGGCGGGAGAGAGCAGGGTCGGGGACACTCACCCATCTCCCGCTTCTGCTCCAGACGCTGGGGCCCGCCCCTTGGCTGCTGCCACTGCTGGTGGCCATGCTCCATGGCGGGAGCCTGGGGGTCCGGAGGGAGAGCTCAGCGGTGGGGACCTTCCCCTCCTTCCCCACAGCCCACCCCGGGACTCCTACTCAGACTGGCCCCGGCCTCCGGGCAGGTCGGCACTGCCC
>NW_021917216.1:0-1111 GCF_006229205.1 Suricata suricatta | reverse complement strand
TATTTCTTGTAAAGTTATAAGAAATTGGGTGGTTAATATAGGCCAGATTCTCCCTCAGCTTGACACTGTCTGATGTTTCCTTGGGATTCGATACAAGTTATGCATCCCCGGCTGGAATACTACCTAAATGATACATGTCCTCCTCAGGTGTCACTTCTGGAAGTACATAAACCTTCTCTGGCTTTCATTGATGATGTTAAGTTTGATTGCAAGATCCAAATAGTGCCTGGTTTCTCTCCTGCATAGCTGCTGTTTTTCCTATACAACTAATGCGATCTGTGGGGAGACACTCGAAGAGCATGTGTGTATTCGGCTCTTTAAAAATGTTTTAAATGTTTCTTTATTTCTGAAGGAGAGAGAGAGAATGAGCGGGGAGGGGCAGAGAGAATGGGAGACACGGTATCCAAAGCAGGCTCCAGGCTCAATGTGGGGCTTGAACTCAGGACCTACAAGACCATGACCTGAGCTAAAGTCGGATGCTTAGCTGACTAAGCCACCCAGGGGCCCCATCCGGTTCTTCACCAAGCTTCCCACCACCTGGGGTTTAGTATCCATTGAAGACTCTTGCTCAAACTAATCTCTGACGGTTGCAGAGTGACGGTTTTCCAGCCTCATGACCACCTCCGCATTTAGCACTCACCATCTTACTGCCAGGAAGAGCTCCACTCCGATCCCCGCTGTGTGTCTGTTTGTATGTTTATTACTAGTAAGGACTCATGGGTTCCTGTCTCAGTCACTAGATTATAATCTGTCACTATCATTATTTTTTTAAAGGAAGCCGTAGGCCCATCGTGGGTGCTAACTCATGACCCTGAGATCAAGAGTCGCTCGCTCCACCAACAGAGCCGGCCAAGCGCCCCTGTCTCTATCGTTACTTACATTGATGGTCAAATTGTCCCCAACTACCTTAAAAACCATTTTGTATTAATTCTGTAGATATGACACCAAAAGCATAAGCAATAAAAGAAAAAAATAGAGAAGACAGTCTTCATCATCATTTAATTATTTTGTTTCTAAGAATACCATCAAGAAAGTGCAAGGCAACCCACGGAATGTGAGAAACTATTTGCAAACCACGTTTCTGATAAACAATTTCTACAACTCAATAATA
>NW_021917215.1:0-1111 GCF_006229205.1 Suricata suricatta | reverse complement strand
AATGAGTTTGGAAGCTTTCCTTCTATTTCTATTTTTTGGAATAGTTTGAGAAGAATGGGTATGAGCTCTGCTTTAAATGTCTGGTAGAATTCCCCTGGGAAGCCATCTGGCCCTGGGCTTTTATTCGTTGGGAGATTTTTGATAATGGATTCGATTTCTTCACTGGTTATTGGTCTGTTCATGCTTTCTATCTCTTCCCGTTTGAATTTTGGCAGTGCATGCGCATTTAGGAATTTGTCCATTTCTTCTGTGTTGTCCAGTTTGCTGGCATATAATTTTTCATACTAATCTCTGATGATTGTCTGTATTTCTAAGGGATTGTTTGTAAAAGATCCTTCTTCATTCGTGATTTTGTCTATCTGGGTGCTCTCTCTTTTTTTTCTGAGGTGTCTGGCTCGAGGTTTATCGATTTTGTTTATTTTTTCAAAGAACCAACTCTTGGTTTCATTGATCTGCTCGACTGTCCTTTTGGATTCTATATTGTTTATTTCTGCCTTGATCTTTATGATTTCTTTTCTTCTGCTGGCTTTGGGGTGCTCTTGCTGCTTCCTTTCTATTTCCAGTAGATTCTCTGTTAATTTTTGAATTTGTGCTCTTTCTAGTTTGTTGAGGTCGGCCTGGATTGCAATAACTTTCCTCTTACGACTGCCTTGGCTGCATCCCAGAGATTTTGGATTGTTGTATTTTCGTTTCCGTTGGTTTCCATATATTTTTTAATTTCTTCTCTAATTGCCTGGTTAACGCAATCATTCTTTAATAGGGTGGTTTCTAACCTCCACATTTTTAGAAGTTTTCCATATTTTTTTCTGTGGTTCATTTCAAGTTTCATACCATTGTGGTCTGAAAGTGTGCATGGTATGATCTCTATTTGTTTATACTCATGGAGGGCTGCTTTATGTCCCAGTATGTGGTCTCTCTTGGAGAATGTGCCATGTGCACTCAAAAAGAAGGTAAATTTCCTATCTTTAGGATGTAGAGTTCTAAATATATCTATCAGTTCCATCTGTTCCAAAGTGTCGTTCAGGTCCATTGTTTCCTTAGTGATTTTCTGTGTGGTTGATCTATCCATTGCTGTCAGTGGAGTATTAAAGTCCCCTGCAATTAGCACATT
>NW_021917214.1:0-1111 GCF_006229205.1 Suricata suricatta | reverse complement strand
GTTCGTGGGTTCGAGCCCCAGGTCAGGCTCTGTGCTGACAGCTAGCTCAGAGCCTGGAGCCTGCTTCGGATTCTGTGTCTCCTTCTCTCTCTGCCTCTCCCCCTCTCATGCTCTGTCTCTCTCTGTATCAAAAATAAAAACATTTTAAAAATAAATAAATAAAATAAATAAACAAAAACATTTTTTAAGATTTTATTTTTAAGTAATCTTTACACTCAATGTGCACCTTGAACTCAGGACCCCCCGAGATTAAGAGTCACATGCTCCTCTCACTGCGCCAGCCAGGCATCACAACTGAGTTCTTAAAATATCATCTTTTTTAAATGTTTACTTATTTTGAGAGAGAGCATGAGCACATGCATGAGTGGCGGAGGGGCAGAGAAAGAGGGAGAGAGAAAATCTCAA
This sequence comes from Suricata suricatta, assembly GCF_006229205.1. NCBI lineage: Eukaryota > Metazoa > Chordata > Mammalia > Carnivora > Herpestidae > Suricata > Suricata suricatta. The sequence goes on along the minus strand of NW_021917214.1, from coordinate 706 downwards.
GCAGGCTCCAAGCTGTCGGCACAAAGTCTAATGCAGGGCTCAATCCCACAACCCTGGGATAATGACCCGAGCTGAAATCAAGATTGCGACACTTAACCTACTCAGCCACTCAGGTGCCCCTAAAACATTTTTATACGTCCACCCAAAAAATTGAAATGATTAACAAGAAAAAATACACATTCAGAGGTCTGGTAGTGATGTTTTAAAAAGGCAACTGCTGTTGCATTGCTATTGATTTGAACCTCAATCTTGCTGCCAATCCGCTTCCTCTCATTCCTCACCAGGAGGCGCTCTCAGCCACCGCTGGCGACTCTCAGGTAACCACCTGCACCCACCCACAGGACTTCCAGTTAGTTCTCCATCTTGCTGTCAGCACACAGCATGTGGCTGCATTCCTTGAATTTTTTTTCAGCATTTTCCATGTAAGATCAAATAGAAGATTTCTCACAAATATTTAACAGGTCGTTCTTGCCACACCAGGAGAATGGGAGAGGTCATTTCTTACAAAAGTCAAAAGTATGGGGTGCCTCATGTACCCCAATGTTCATAGCAGCACTTTCAACAATAGCCAAATCATGGAAAGGGCCTAAATGTCCATCACCTGATGAATGGATCAAGAAGATGTGGTATACACACACACACACATATATACATATATATGTATATACAATGGAGTATTACGTGGCAATGAGAAAGAATGAAATCT
>NW_021917213.1:0-1111 GCF_006229205.1 Suricata suricatta | reverse complement strand
CCGCCCGGGCGCCCTGTTTAGACGTGTTTGTAAGGACTGCTTTGAATTTTTTTTAATGTTTTATTAATTTTTTGAGAGAGAGACAGAGCACGAGCAGGGGAGGGGCAGAGAGAGAGGGAAACACAGACTCTGAAGCAGGTCCAGGCTCCGAGCTGTCAGCACAGAGCCCGACGCAGAGCTTGAACCCATGAACCGCGAGATCATGACCTGAGCCGAAGCCGGACGCTTAACCGACCGAGCCGCCCGGGCGCCCTGTTTAGACGTGTTTGTAAGGACTGCTTTGAAGTGTTTGTAAGCTGCTCAGACTTGGTTTCTGCGCCCGGGCTCTGATCACCGCTTCCTGCTCCTTCAGTGGGAGGATCCCGGGAGGAAGATGCTGTGGACACCTCTGTACCAGTCGCGCCGCCGTGACTCCGGCCTCCCTGACGCCCCACGGAGCCGACGTCTCTGCTTATGGCTGCCGCCTCCTGCTTTGGCCTCATGCAGCGCTTGGCCTTCACCCCGACCCCCTGGGGGCACCCTGCACCCCAGCATTTGGACGGGGTTTAGCTGCGATGGGGGGGCTCACCTACGCTCATGGTCTCTTGTTTCTGAGACTCCCCCTGAGCTTCACGCCCCGCGGGGCCACACCGTGTTCTCCGCTGTGGTCCCTGGTGCCGGATGAGCCCGCCCCGCCCAGGTCCGGGCGCCCTGGGTCAGAGGCACGGGCCTTGGACCTTCGTCAGGTCTTCCCTCTCGGCCCTCGGCCCGGTGCCACGGGGTCAGCAGGGCTGTGGGCGCCTGCCCCCCGTGCACCCGTGCTAACTAACGCGCATCACCCCGGCCACCGCGGCCTCAGCTGGTGGCCTGCGCCTCTGCCACCCCGCGGGGTCTGGGGAGCAGCCCGGGCAAGAAGCCTCACGGTGGCCTCCTTACCCCACAAGCGGCTCGCCTGCAGACGTAGATTCTTCTCTGCTTCTTCCGGCCCTTATCGCCTGTCCGAGCCTGGGAAGGCGGTTTTGAAGACCTGGGTTCAGAGGAGAACTTGCCCTGGGGGGGGGACCTCCTGCCCCATCCTCCCTCTGTGCTGGTGTCCCCGCCCCCACCGCCCCCCCCCGCCCCCCCCTGATCC
>NW_021917212.1:0-1111 GCF_006229205.1 Suricata suricatta | reverse complement strand
TGTCGCGTGGTCTCCTCTGACGGCCGTTCGGGCGTGGTTATGAGAATTGCTCTTTGCTGTCGTTGCTAGATTGATTTTTTGACTCTGACCTTACCGGAATCTGAAGGTTAAAACACCAACGGCGGGGCGCCTGGGTGGCCCAGTGGGTTAAGCGTCCGGCTTGGGCTCAGGCCATGATCTCACGGTTCGTGGATTCCAGCCCCACGTTGTGCTCTGTGCGGACAGCTAGCTCCGAGCCTGGAGCCTGCTTCTGATTCTGTGTCTCCCTCTCTCTCTGCCCCTCCCCTGCTTGTGCTGTCTCTCAAAAATAAATAAAAAACATCAAAAATAATTTAAAAAACACACACCAATGGCTCCTCCCTCTTTTAGTTTTTTATACCCTTGTGTCGAGGGCTGACTTCCAATAGACACTCGAACTCCCAAACCAGGAGATCATAACCTGAGCTGGGTGGCTTAAACAACTAAGCCACCCAGGCGACCCACCCCAAAATAAATCTTTAAAACAACAGTCAACGGGAGCTTCAGTCACTTAGTAATGTGAAAGAATGGATTTCCTGTTCAGTTTTCTTGACTTAATGTTTTTCCCCCGAGCAGAGAAGAAGGTTTCTCGTTCAAGAAATATCTAGAACTGGGCATCACTCTTTCAGGGGGCAGCTGATGTGGTTGCCAGGTCAGGTGGCCAGGGTTTGGTCATGGCTCTGACACAGAGTGGCTGTGTCACGTTGGGCAAATTCCCTATTCCCTCTAAGACTCGAGTTTTTTTTTATCTGTAAAATCGGGGTAATTATAGGACCTACTATGGTATTCCTGTAAGAAGTAAATAAAGTAATACATATAGGAGAACTTTGTTCCCTGCCTGGCGTGCAGTAACCCTTCAAGAAAAGTTCTTAGTATTACTCACCTGGGGAGGCTTGCTGGGAACTCTGCGAGCAAGGTGTCCAGCCAACATGTCCACGAGGCCTGATGGCTCCCATGTTCCCTAAAGTCGGCCTCAGTTCCTTGAAGCCTATGCATGGCTCTCAAATAGGACATTCCAGTCAAAGCTTTGGTAAAATAACCAGTATTTCTGATGGTGTCTTACTATAAAATGAACAGATTCTTATTGAACTTA
>NW_021917211.1:0-1112 GCF_006229205.1 Suricata suricatta | reverse complement strand
AAAAAAAAAAAGCCTGCTGGTTTCTAAATCACAAGCTATAACCAGCTGTAACATGATTAAATAACTTATATTTACTATGAAAGTGTTATGTATGAAAAGGTATATTAACCAATGATATAAGAGCCATATCTATACTTTTTCTTATTATTTGTCTTGGCTAGTTTGGGAAGATTTACATTCTGAGAATATATATTTTCCCCATCCACCCCCTCACCCACTCAACATACCTTATTAGGCAAGTAAAATCGGTTAAGCAATATACTATTAGCAGCAGTGATGAGGGAAAAAGAAGTTTTCAGCTTTCAAAGTAGGGAAAACCTGATTGATTCATGATAGCTCTTAAGATCATAAACACATTATAAACCCACTGCATCCTCGCTGCAACACGGTGGTCTGTGGTAAAGAGCACTTGGCAGGAAAATGGCTCAGCAGGGTGGGCTGGTTCCTTCAGTTAGAGCTGTCATCACTAAGGCAGCTGGAGTGACCACAACCCTTCCAGACCCCTTACCCCGGAGCCCCATTTCTACAATAAAAAGGGAGAGCCACAAACCACAATTCAAGAAAGAAACCTATAAAATCCGGGCCAGGTGCCAAGAACTATCCATTACAGAAATGAATGCTATTTACTACTTAACCTTATGCCATTTACTAGTTTAAAAGGTTTTTAAAATAATTTTGGGGGGTTTTAGTCTACAGTGTTTTACATTTGAATCACCCGTATTTAAATTGGAAAACTTTATTTTTACAAATATCTTTTAAGAACTTTTAAACTCATTAGGAAGATGTCCAATGAGTTTGTTGAGAGGAAAATTTTGTTGAGGAATTGAGGGAGAAAAGGATATTCTTATTTTGGTATCCAAGAAAAGGCGTAAGAATGAGTAGGATATTTATCACAACCTGAAATAACCCAGATTCCATCCTTGAGAAAATGAAGAAGCTTAAAAAACTGGTTTTATGCCAACGTAAAACAAGACAAAAATGGCAACGGGTGAGCACAGTCCTCACGCCGCTGGGGCTAAGCACAAACACGTCAGGTTCGTTCAGTATCTTTCCTCAGACGCTCCACCAGGAACTTTTGATGATATATGCAGACAGACAGCTTGTTTACTACA
>NW_021917210.1:0-1112 GCF_006229205.1 Suricata suricatta | reverse complement strand
TTGTTTGCATAGTTGCCATGCAATTTTTTCATATATATTCAATGTTAGTGTTGCCTACCCTGAATATTTATTTTATTTCATCTGTTATCCTGTTGAGAAATTCCCTAAAATGGGGAATGAGTTTGGGGAGATACCAACCTGGGGGTAGTGCAGTTTCTGTAAGAGGAACTTAGCTACATCTCTTATCATTACTTGACCTAGAAAGGGTGTATTCTATGCAGTGGATGTATCTTCAGGCCTTTGATTGTTACCACCATTTAACACGAAGCAACTATCAGAGTCAGTCCATGCTGGTAGTGAACTTTGCTCATTTACCCCTCTCCTCAAAGTTGCTTCTTTTCCATTTATTCTACACACACACACACACACACACACACACATGCAGGCAAATAAAAGACCAGAATTTGATTGACTCATTTTCTTTCCCTAGAACTGATATTGTGGAGTTAAGGCCAGATTAGGAGCCAACAAAACAAGGTTGGGGCTTCTTTCTTTCCATGACTACATACGGTTTAAAATTTTGTCATAAAGCATGGACTCCTTTTCCCTGTTAAATTACTTGTGATTTTTTTTTTTTTGTTTTTCACTTGTTTTTGTTTCACTACTTTTCTTCTCATTCACTTAAGTATCAGAGAGAGAAATTATGTGATTCATCCTCACTCCATCATTTTTACGCAGATGTTATTAGTGAAAAATGAAACTATCCTACATTCATCTTGTTTCTATATTTCATTCATTCAGTATGCAAAATCTATTTATGCAACATCTACTTTGTGCTGAGCATTACAGCTATTTTCCCAGAAGCCAGAGGAGAAAAAGTGTTTCAGGATGCAAAAATTGCTTGATCTCTTTCTCCAACCTGTCTAAGCTATTTTAGCCAGTACTTTTGATTTTATCACTTTGGCAACTCATGAACTTTTCAAGTGCCCTAGTTAATTAGACCTACCTGCAACCTTGCCTACACTACCAACCATGAGTGCTTCTCTCTCTCTCTCTCTTTTTATTTTTAATTATTTTTTAATGATTACTTTTTTTAATTTTTTATAATAGTTTATTGTCAAATTGGTTTCCATATAACACCCAGTGCTTCTCCCCACAAGTGCCCCCCACCA
>NW_021917209.1:0-2207 GCF_006229205.1 Suricata suricatta | reverse complement strand
TAAAGCTCAAGAAATGGATTGCAGAAAAAGAGGATATGTTAATTTTAACTTTTTATAGTTATTGCCAAGTTGCTCTCTTGTTAATATTTCCATTAGCAAACTATGAAAGTTCTTGATTTCCCTCACCCCCACCAATGCAATATGTTATTAAACATTTCTATCTTTGCCAATCTGGTAGGGAAAATGTGAATGAAGTTGATTATTTTTTCATACAGTTAGCAGCAACTCATATTTCCTTATGTATAATTTGTATATCCTAATTGGTGAGCTTTCTCTTAGTGAGTTATGGATAATTTTGATACGCTTTGTGTCATGCACTGTTATAAGCATGTTACATACACCAACTCTTTGGTCCTCATAATAACACCAAAAGGTAAGTTCTATGTAGCATCCCATTCTCTTACATGAGGAACCGGAAGCTCAGAGAAACTTCATAATTTGCCCAATGTCACACAACCATGAAGTAGCAGAGTTTGTATTTGAACACAGACATTCTGGCCCCAGAACCCAAGAGTTAGCTAACTGTTATGCAGGACGGCTTCTTCGCATTGTAGCCCTCTTCTTCCTCTCCTGTCCTCCAGGTACGGTATGGCATTGGATGAAGCAGGGCACCAACGAATACCTTAGCTGGTAGGGACACCAAAAGAGGGAGAATAAAGCTATTCAGAACAAAAAAAAGGGGGGGGGCTTCCCTCTGTGCTCTGTCAAAAAGGGAAAGAAAGTAGGAAACTGGTTTCAAGGAGATCAACTTGTGGCCACCGTCCTTAGGCCCAGGGTAATCTGCACAAGTCGCAGGGCCCCTTGAAGAATGCTGATAGGAGGTGCTTCATTTATCCAGATACTTCAGTAGAGGTCTCAAGGCAGCTGGAGCCGCCATCCTTTAGAGAATGTGCTCCCGGAAGCTGCTCTTGCTCTGGTCTTTCCTCTCCCCCACTCCCCTCAAACCACTGTCGCCAATGCATTACATAAAAAAAAAAAAAAATTGAAAACTTTTGTTCCCATAGGGTGTAGAATTTGAAGAAATCACTTGAATCTCAATCGAAAACAGCCTTCCACTTGCCCATCGAGACAAGGCCCCAAATAGGAAGTGATTCATGCAGCTTTTTCTATTGGAGCCAGACCTCAAACTTTTGACCCTGGTTCCCACCTCAGTACTTTTTATGCTGTTGGGGAAATGCAATTATAAAGAAACTCACTTCCCAATCCAGAAAACTTCTCCACAAAGGGCAAAGAGAAAGAAAACACTTATAAGCATTAAACCAGAATATGATGCATATCATGGACAATCAATCCACAGAGATTACAAAGACAGAAAGAAACCTCATCCTTTTATATGGTTTCTATGAGCTGAATTTTTTCCCTTTAAAAATCATATGTTCGGGCATCTGGTTGGCTTAGTTGTTTAAGTTCCCAACTTTGGCTCAAGTTGATCTCACAGTTCGTGAAACGTATAAAAAAATTTAAAAAATTGGTATGTTGAAGTCATAACCCCCAGCCCCTCAGAACATGACTATAGGACATATATATGACTATACAACATGACAGAATAATTTAAAGGTTGTTAAAGGGAAGGCCCTAATCCAATCTGACTGGTATCATTCTAAGAAGAGGAAATTTGGACACACAAAAAGCCACCGGGGATGTGTGCACAATGGAAAAGTCATGTAAGGATGGTGAGAAGGCAGCCATTTCCAAGGCAAGGAAATGCCTCAGAAGAAACTAAACCTGCTGACATCTCCAGCCTCGAGAATTGTGAGAAAATCAATTTCTGTTGTTTAAGCCACCTGCCACCCCATCTGTAATGCTTTCTTATAGCAGCCCTGGCAAGCCAAGAGCCAAGCAGATGCAACCCATTTCGTATATGTTCTCAAGACATACAATAATATGGGGTGCCTGGGTGGCTCAGAGGGTTCAGCATCCAGCTTCAGCTCAGGGCGTGATCTCAGGGTTCATGAGTTTGAGCCCTACGGCTGGCTGTGTGCTGACAGCTCAGAACTTGGAAGCTGCTTCAGATTCTGTGTCTCCCTCCCTCTCAGCCCCTCCTCCATTCACACTGTGTCTCTGTCTCAAAAATAAACAAATGTTGAAAAAATTTGTAGAAAAAGCTAAATGGTAACTAGCCCTCAGTTTAGAGGATATAACAGCACCATTTGTCACACCAGAATGCATCCTAGATTCACTTGGTAATGGAGGTGTCCAACTATGTT
>NW_021917208.1:0-1112 GCF_006229205.1 Suricata suricatta | reverse complement strand
AAATGCAGCCAGAACGGGAGGCAAAACTGACCTTTCATGTGTATTTTGAATTTTGAATTAATTCAGAAGTACTCTATCCAAATACAGAATATTAGGTGACTTTACCTCGTGTGCCCTTTCCTGTAAATTATTAAACGTCCCAAGAATTCTCCGGTCTGTATCTAACACTCCAGATGGCCAGAGACGACAAATAAATTGAGTTTTCTCCTAAGGCGAGGCAGTCTTTGCTTTCCTGAAGAGTAAAACAATACAGCCAGTCGGCCAGCTTTGTCCCACTGGCCCCCATTGAAAAAACGGGAAAGGGACTACATCTAAAATGACCAGGATACGTGCGGTTACTACTGTACATTACCATATTATTCTTTGATTCAACGCCTTTTAATTAAATTTAAAATGAGCAGTTTCAGCAATGATTTCTCACTGCTCGTGTGCGATTCTGAAAATGTCGGAATCTGGCTAAGTTACTAGTGCACACTTACCTGTCAATAACACTCCTGTGAAAAACCGCACACGCGGGAGCCGGGCGAAGACTGTCCCGCTGAGCAGTGTGGGAGGGAAGGCAAGGGACACCTTGCACACGTGCCCCGGCCAGCTGTGCACTTTGGTCTCACGATACTGGACCCCCAGGGCCTCCTAAATAGGAATGTGGCCAATGTTGAATCAAAGTGTGGGGTTTTTTTTTAATTTTACGTCCACCTTCTGATTCTCCACCCCAAGAATATTTATATTCTAGAGTCTAGAACCATAGACTCACGACTATGGTTCACAACTAGGACCTCCGTGCCAAGCCTGGAGCAGGGGACAGGGCCACCATCCTGGGAGGCCCAGGTTTGTGGCGGAGAATCAGGAGGTGAGCCAGTTGCCAAACTGCTGATACCAAAACCTTTCCTTGGGAAAAGTACATGAACTTTCACTTTAAAGATGCTTCCTGAATATTCTAGCTTAGCATCTGCAGTGAGCAGTGAACACCTGTGCCAGGGAACAGATGAGCCGTGGGTAGAGGGCCTGGCTGGGGACCGCGAGACAGAGGCCTGGCCATCGGCCTGCTCGCCACCCAGGGCGGCGGGCCATCGTCAGCGGGCACGGGCGCCCACTCTGCACGAGGCTCGGAG
>NW_021917207.1:0-1112 GCF_006229205.1 Suricata suricatta | reverse complement strand
ATGTTAATGAGCCCTGCTGATTAGTTAGTTCAGCCCCTCTCCGTGAGGAGGGAAGTAAATCCTTTCTGTACTGCTGGATTAGAGAGTTTGTTTTCTGGGATATACAGGTTTGTTGAAGATCAGTGTTACTTCTGTAGGCTTCTACATCACACACACACACACACACACACACGCATGCATGCGCCATGCGCACGTGCACTCACACACCCACCACCCACCCCAACCATCGCCACTCTAAACATCTAGAGAAGATAGAATGTTGAGTTGGAAAACTGTTAGAAACAGTGTTCTCAGCTTGCTTGACTTTGTTTTCTTTGTTCTGGGTCCTGTTGGAGGCCTTCTTGGCCTGAGGGCAGAACTGAATAGTAGGTATGAATTTCTTTTTTTTGTTTTGTTTTGTTTTGTTTTGTTTAAGAAAAATCACTTTATTCTTTCCGTGGAAACTATACGCTCCCTATACAGCTTAAGCATTGTGGAAAAGTTAAAAGAAAAAGTATTAGTTCCAGTTGCGTGATTCAAATATAACCATCATTAACATTTCTGATGCAGCCTCCTAGACATATAGGTATGAATTTCAAGGTTACGGCTAAGCTTACTTGTCAACAGAAAGCAGTCCCCAAGCCAACCACGGTCTTAATCTTATTTCATGCATCTTTGCCCTCAGGCAGAAATTTTCATTCACAATTTAGAGGAATTGAACAGAGATTCAAACTTGCAGGTTATCTTAGAAATGTGAAAAAATGTCAAACGATGAATTTAGAAATCTGTTGCATATTGAAAAATGCCTTTTAATATTTGCCAGTTTTGGGTATTGGTTTTAAAGACTTTCCAGGGTTTCCCTCAATTGAGTGATGTTCATGAAATTCATGTCATCTGAGACAGCTTTTAGACAACTTTGCCTGTACACGAAGGTAAGAACGCAAATTTGGGTGAAGTTGCGAAAAATAAATAATCAGCTGGGAGGGGCATGATTTTTGCTCCCCTCAGGAGATATTTGGAAATTTAGGAAGATCGTCATTTGATTGTCACAAGTTCAGCAGATAGAGGCAGGGATGTGGCTAAACCTCTTAAAATGCACAAAAATGTTGATGGTGTTGCTGTGGAGAAACCCT
>NW_021917206.1:0-1112 GCF_006229205.1 Suricata suricatta | reverse complement strand
ACTTAAAAAAAATTCAAGATAGTAATAACTAATTTTATATAGTTCCATTACATATAATTATATAAACAGAATACTTATTCATAGCAATATAAAGACTATTTTAATGTAAATAAATATTTAACAAAAAAATAAATGTTAGAAATATAGAAGATACATATCAGTATAGACTTCCTAGAAATACTATAAATACTTAAAAAAATTCCCCAGATGCATATTTTATCAATTTATCTGTAGTGAGTTTTTTTTCTTTCAATCCTTGTAATTCTGATATGTCTGAAAGACAGAAACTAAATTATAAGTTGGGCAGCAATTAATAGAAGCAGAAGAAAGCATGCCATTTTTAATTATGTTGTATGTTTTAATCAATGTTAAAAATCTTGTTCTCTTTGAATAAACTATGTCATACTGTGTGTAATGAGACTGTCTAGAATCTTGAAAGTTGGGGGAACACTCTTCAGAATAAGTACTCAGGTCTTATTGATAATGATTTTGTTGTAAGAATAATAAACTTAATGGAAATTTAAGAAGGTCAACCTTTAATTTATTGGTGTGAGTTCTTCTGGAATAATTGAAGAAAAGCCCAAGATAAAAGAAAAGCGGTACAAGAACAGTTGACTTCTCTCCAACTCTTGTACAATACCTTCCTGATAGAATGTATAACTGGTGGAAGCCATACAAAACAAGTTACGAGAAAAATATCACATGGATAAACCACTTATGTAGCAACTCTAATAAGATCTTTGGTTTTGTTGAGTTTCTCTTTATGGCTAAACAAATTAGGAATATTTACCAGGTATGTGTGTGTGTGTGTGTGTGTGTAAATGTGTGCATGCATGCATGTAGTTTCTTTCTAAAAGAATAACAATCCTTGAAAAATTATGACATTTTGTTTTGCCCAAGATTTCAATTCGTCCCCAGAAAACAGAGAATGCCAGGGAGACCGAGTCACGCATGCAAAAGCAAAGGACATTTATTATTATGGGCTTATAAGCTCGTGCTCACAGACTTCACCAGCGCAGTGGATCTGTGCTGAGAGCCCCAAACAAGGGCTGAGCAGGGTTTTTATGGGGTTTGGGAAGGGGGAGTTACAGGAAATTGTGACACAGGTACAG